>NC_083239.1:43319396-43448850 GCF_032191835.1 Heteronotia binoei | reverse complement strand
TGGCCCTGGGCCAGTGAGACCGGCCCTGGGCGCTTTTCATGAAGAAAAGGGGAAATACTCGTTTTTGGAGAGAAAAGCCAGGTTAAACCCTGACTCTGCTTCTTGGGGAATGAATAAATGACAGAGGGAGAGATGTGGGTGGCAGTTACATACAGCTTTCCTCTGTAAATAAGCTAGGGTTGCCAATCCCCAGGTGGGGGCAGGGGATCCCCCGGTTGGGAGGCCTTTCCCCCGCTTCAGGGTCATCAGAAAGCGGGGGGAGAAGAGGGAAATGTCTGCTGGGAACTCTGTTATTCCCTAGGCAGATTTATTCCCATAAAAAATAATGGAGAATTGATCTGCGGGTATCTGGGACTCTGGGGGGGCTGTTTTTTTTGGGATAGATGCACCAAATTTTCAGTATAGCATCTAGTGCCTCTCCCCAAAATACTCCCCAAGTTTCAAAAAGATTGGACCAGGGGATCCAATTCTATGAGCCCCAAAAGAAGGTGCCCCTATCCTTCATTATTTCCTATGGAAGGAAGGAATTGAAAAGGTGTGCTGTCCCTTTAAATGTGATGGCCAGAATTCCCTTTGGAGTTCAATTATGCTTGTCACATCCTTGATCTTGGCTCCATCCCCAAGGTCTGCTGGCTCCACCCCCAAAGTCCCCAGATATTTCTTGAATTGGACCTGGCAACCCTAAAATAAGCCAAGGCCGGTCTTGCCCTTTCAAAACTCCTGCCTCTCCGGCCCGAGTGCCTGGGGTTTAGCGAAGGAGCCCCTTCTTTCCTTAGTATGGTTGGGGCCAACTGACCTCCTAGTACAGGGGTCCCCAAAATTTTTGAGTTTGGGGACTCCTTCGGAATTTTGACATGGTGTACCAGCCAAAGCCGAGGGTTGCCAGCCTCCTGGTGGGGTCTGGAGATCTCCTGGTTTTACAGCTGATCTCCAGCTGGCAGAGATCAGCTCCCCTGGAGCTGCTTTGAAGGGTAGACTGTATGACATTGGACCATGCTGAGGCCTCTCCCCTCCCCTCCCCAAACTCAGCCCTCTCTTAAGGTTCCCAGCCTCCCACTGGAGGTGGGTTTCCCTCCAATTTTGAGGCCCCCAACCTACTACCATGGAATTGGGGGAGTCCCCTCCTCACAAAGCGCCAGTGAGCCACAATGTACTTGGTATGATGACATCACCCGGAAGCAATGCTCCCTCTAAGCTGTGGAGTCTTGTGAGCAAAAATTCTACCTTGTGAACTACTGCCGCCGTTGTAAGCAATTAGTTTGGTCTGGGGCCATTTTTCTTGAGACAAAAATGTGTGAGTCGGAGGCTACAAATCTGTGAGCTAGCTCACACTAACTCAGTTTCGTGTAGTGGTTAGGTGTGCGGACTCTTATCTGGGAGAACCGGGTTTGATTCCCCACTCCTCCATTTGCACCTGCTGAAATGGCCTTGGGTCAGCCATAGCTCTGGCAGAGGTTGTCCTTGAAAGGGCAGCTGCTGTGAGAGCCCTCTCCAGCCCCACCCACCTCACAGGGTGTCTGTCGTGGGGGAGGAAGGTAAAGGAGATTGTGAGCCGCTCTGAGACTCTTCGGAGTGGAGGGCGGGATTTAAATCCAATATCACCATCATCATCTTCTTCTTAGAGGGAACACTGCCTGGAAGTGACGTTATCACACTGGGCACATTGTAGGGGGGACCCTCTAGCATTTTGAGAAAAAAAAAACTCTAAGATAACCATAGAGTTTTTCCTCATGGGCAAGAAAGATGCCCAGCCGGGAGCCAGGTAAGACCTGGCAACCCTAGCCCTCTCCCAGAACCACCCCCAAAGTCTCCAGGTATTTCCCAACACAGACCTGGCAACCCTAGCACAGCCACAAAATGGCTCCCACAAAATGGCTACTGCAGGAGATGAAGCCAGCGGCAAAATGGCTGCAGCGGCTTTCCTTCAGTCCCTCAGTGAAGATCCTTGTGCTGGGCTGACAAGCTGGTACCAAAGCAACATTTTAAAAAGAAATCTGCACAGCCAATCAGAAACTTTGCTGGAGCCCACCTGGCTCCTCCCACTTCCTAAGAACACTTGGTGGGCACCAGGAAAGGTATCTGTGCCCACAGATGCCATGTTGGGGGACCCCTATTCTAGCACCTAGGTGGCTGCCTAGGACACCCACTGACTTGGGGCACCAAACGACTATCAACGATTACCATTTTTCAGACTGCTTCTGCCACCATCTCGTGTCAATATCAGAGCACATGAATTAAGTTTTCTAAAATGGTCATCTTTGTATATGGGGGTGGTGGTGGTGGTGGCCTAATCTTGTAGGGGACAGGGGTGCTTCAGCCTTTTTGGGGGAGGGGGCGTCTTTTAGCTGCACCTGATGCACCACCTCTCAAAAGCAAATAGAGACTTAAGTCATCATTTCAGGTACTCTGAACCCTCGGCATTCCCCCTTATTGTCACGAATTCACAGTAACATCTGTGCTGGAAGCCTGGTTGTCCCAAGTGGTACGTGGAATCTGTCACTTGTATCATTGCCTCATTTCTTTTTACTGTAGAGAAGCTCGCTCAGGTACCTGTGTGCAGCATAGGAACCAAGTGTGATGCTGTGTTCAGGATACATGGCTTAGTTCAGAAATCTTGCATCTCTCCTTTCCCTCTCTTTCCCAATAGATTTTGGTATGTGTATGTTTTTCATCGACAGACAAATGAAGATGGCGTGCAATTCCAGGGGATCCCCAGGTCCCACCTGGAGGTTGACATCCCGAGGATGGAGTCAGGGGTGGAGTTCTAGTAGGAGCTCTTTTGCATATTAGGCCACACACCCCTGATGTAGCCAATCCTCCAAGAGCTTACAAAAAAAAGCCTTGCAAGCTCTTGGAGGATAGGCTATATCAGGGAAAGGAAAGGTCCCCTGTGCAAGCACCAGTCGTTTCCGACTCTGGGGTGACGTTGCTTTCACAACGTTTTCACGGCAGACTTTTTACGGGGTGGTTTGCCATTGCCTTCCTCAGTCATCTACACTTCCCCCACAGCAAGCTGGGTGCTCATTTTACCAACCTCGGAAGGATGGAAGGCTGAGTCAACCTCGGGCCGGCTACCTGAATCCAGCTTCCGCCGGAATTGAACTCAGGTCATGAGCGGAGAGTTCAGACCACAGTACAGCAGTGCTGCTGCTTTACCACTCTGCGCCACGGGGCCACTCTACATCAGGGAGGTGTGGTCTAATATGCAAAGGAGCTCCTGCTAGAATTCCACCCCTGGACGGAGTCATGACCTAGTCCTAGAGCAAGGAGTAGATTCTCCCCACACACCAGCTCTGGGATTCTTATATGTACTTCTGCCCCAGGATAACGGATGCCAGTCTCCAGGTAGGACCTGAGGATCCCCTGGAATAACAACTTATCTCCAGACAATGGAGATCAGTTTCCTTGGAGAAAATGGATGCTTTGGAGGGTGGACTCTAGGGCACTGTGCCCAACTGAAGTCCCTGTCCTCCCTGGCTATATCTGGCAACCCTACCCCCACCCCCCCTCTGGTGGCCAGGGGGGACCTAGCAACCCCACCCAGAATAGGGTATGGTTCTTGGATCTTTATGGCTCCTAGAGAGCCAGTTTGGTGTGATGGTTAAGTGTGCGGACTCCTATCTGGGAGAACTGGGTTTGATTCCCCACTTACAACTGCTGGAATGGCTTTGGGTCATCTGTAGCTCTTGTAGGAGTTGTCCTTGAAAGGGCAGCTGCTGTAAGAGCTCTCTCAGCCCCACCCACCTCACAGGGTGTCTGTTGTGTGTGTGTGTGGCGGCGGGGGGGGGAAGGTAAAAGAGATGTGAGACACTCTGAGACTCTGAGATTCAGAGTATAGGGTGGGATATAAATCCAGTATCAACATCATCATCTCCTTTTTCTCTTCCTCCTCCTCTTCTTTCTCCTTCTCCAGCGCAATGGACACATAGAGAACAAAATTTCTGACCGGGGGTCCCCAGCTTTTCCAAGCCTGTGAGCACCCTTGGAATTCTGAGCCTGTGAGCACCCTTGGCGGTGGGTGCAGCCACAAAATGGCTGCCACAGGAGGCGGAGCCAGCCGCAGAAAGTCAGAGAGTGAGGCTGTGCAGAACTCTGATAGCAACTTGTCAACATTTCAGGCAGAAGCTCCAATTGCTGGGATGTCTTTTTAAAAGGAACATATTGTTTAAAAATATCTTCTTGCATTTACACAAAATAAACGTGTGTGCGTATATATATATATATATATATATATATATATATATAGAGGTAGCTATGAAACCCTTAATTGACAACATCTGTCTTAATTTGCAGGCACCTGACCTGGTTACCCCCTGGACAGAAGCTGGACAAAAGCCCCACCTCATCCATCCCTCTTTCTAAAAATACTTTCTAGGTAGCTTGTCAGCTCCCCTGGGGAAAATGGCTCCTGTGGTGGGTGGATACAATATCATTGTATCTTCTGTTGCAGTCCCTCCCTTCCCCAAACGCCACCCCTGAAATCTCCAGGAATTTCCCAATTACAAGAAGGAAAGGAGGAAGGGGTGCATCGTGCTTAGTTCTCATGGCCCTTTCTTAACACACCTAGGGAAATGCTATTTGCCACTTTGAGGTCAGGCAACAATTTTTATTCAGACCAATTTGGCCAGGGATCCTGTCAAGTTTTTCTCCCCTTCTTTTTTTGGCCATCTTCTGGGCTTGGAGCAGGGGTCACTAGGGTTCCCATTCCCCTGCACCTGGTGAGTTTCCCCCCAATCTTGGGGCCTCCCACCTGCTGGTGGGGAGAACCCCACCTCCAAAGAGCTTCATCATCATCACTCGATGTGCCCGGCATGATGACATCACACAAGGGATGCTCTAAGCATTAGGGTAGAAAACTCTATGGTGCCATAGAGTTTTTACCCAGATGCTAGAGCATCCACCGTGCAATGTGCCCAGCGCAATGACATTACTTCCGGGTTCCCGGCCAGCAACTAGGTGTAAGACCTGGCAACCCCAGGAGTCAATTTTAGGCACTGTGTTGGGGAGCCTTACTTAAAGGGAAATGGGTATGTTTGGTCTAGAGAAGATAGGAAATCCATTTAAGTTTATGTCTGTATTTACTGCTTAGCCATGTTTATGTAATTAATACATATGTTACACATTAATGTACCGTCTGATCTTGGATCATAATAATAAAACCAGCAATGAGAAGACAGGATGAAAAAAAGGGGGAAATATGGTGACAGTTTTCATATATTTAAATAGATGTAAGCAGGGCTTTTTTTTTTTTGAGGAGGAACGCAGTTCCGGCTGGCTTGGTGTCAGGGGGTGTGGCCTAACATCCAAATGAGTTCCTGCTGGACTTTTTCTACAAAAAAAGCCCTGGATGTAAGCAGGGGTGGAATTCTAGCAGGAGCTCCTTTGCATATTAGGCCACACACCCCTGATGTAGCCAATCCTCCAAGAGCTTACAAAAAAGAGACTTGTAAGCTCTTGAAGGATTGGCTACATTAGGGGTGTGGCCTAATATGCAAAGCAGTTCCTGCTAGAATTCCACCCCTGCATATAAGGAATAAGGCAAAGAGCAATTTCCAGTGAGGTTATGGGAATCCCAAGATTTTCCAAGCTGTTCCGGGAAGCCCTGGGATTCCTTAGCAGCTTTTCAGGGATTTCACAGTGAAAATATCATTCGTGGACAGATGGTTTCCCCGTCGTTATCAGTAGTCACTCACAGTCTATGGCCACAGGGGAAGATTGGGTACGTTCTTTTAAGACACTTTCTCAGTTTACGTGGGAGAAACTGGAAGGCCCGAGAGAGTTCTCTGTGAGGCGCATGCATTCTGTCGCCAACGCTTAGGGGTTCCTCACAAGATAAACTGATGTGGAAAAGAAGACTCCATGCAGGTTGGATATTTTGAAAATATTGGATTATGAGAGTGTTTTTATACCTTTTCAAAATATTGAGAGTGGGTATTTTTGGAGGGAAGCAGGGGCGGAATTCTAGCAGGAGCTCCTTTGCATATTAGGCCACACACCCCTGAGGTAGCCAATCCTCCAGGAACTTACGAGGCTCTTTTTTGTAAGCTCTTGGAGGATTGGCTACATCAGAGGTGTGTGGCCTAATATGCAAAGGAGCTCCTGCTAGAATTCCACCACTGGAGGGAAGGTAGAGCAAGCAGGCCCGTAGCTAACCAGGGGACCATGGGACATATCCCCCTTACAGTTTGGGGACCCCCTCACTCCCAGGCTGCCCCTCTGTTCTGTGCAATTTAAATTGGGTGGGAGGGGCATCCAGGAGCCTTTGCTGCCCCTCCCATGCCATTTAAAGGGCCCACAAATCAGCTGATTTGTGGGGTCCAAATAGCATGGGATGGGTGGCAAGAGCAGTCACCAGCCTCCTGAATTATTTAAATGGCCCCCTCTCTGGAGAGCCAGTTTGGTGTAGTGGTTAAGTGTGCGGACTCTTATTTGGGAGAACCGGGTTTGATTCCCCACTCCTCCGCTTGCACCTGCTAGCATGGCCTTGGGTCAGCCATAGCCCTGGCAGAGGTTGTCCTTGAAAGTCACAGCTGCTGTGAGAGCCCTCTCCAGCCCCACCCACCTCACAGGGTGTCTGTTGTGGGGGAGGAAGGTAAAGGAGATTGTGAGCCGCTCTGAGACTCTTCAGAGTGGAGGGTGGGATATAAATCCAATATCTTCTTCTTCTTCTCCCCCTGCGGCTCCCCGTAGCCCCCTCCCCTCATGGCCCCTAGCTACGGAGCTGAGAGCAAGGATGCTTCGGTGTGCGAGTCAACACCCCCCCGTTGGCCATGGGCTTGGAATCGGTGGATCCATGGATCCCTTTACTGTCCTCTAGTTCTATCACTTGTAATTTTGTTTATAGCACTTTTTAAGACCTCATTATAGAATCACTGGGGCTCAGGTTACACTTGCCAGATGTCATAGCCTGATGCAGATGTTCCACTCTCGACACTTTTCCTCTAAGGTGTTGAAACCTGGGGGCTGGCGGCTTTCGTGGAGGTTTGATTCTGGCGTTATCCGGAAATTGCAGCCCAGGAGAAGGCCAGCGGTATCTGCAAATTAAGCTCCGTGTTTACCTATGAAACCGACTTCAGTAGGATGCTTCTCAATGCCTTTGTGTGCATACAGTGTTCGCGTTTGCCGAGATTCACAGCAAGGGCATCTTCTGATCGATCTAACAAACCCCCTCGTTGGTAGCAGAGCCCAATGTCACTGTGGATTATACAAGGAGGCTTCAAAGGAGCCAGGAGAGAGTTCGGGCAACCTCGTAACAACGTTAAAAAAAAAAAAAGTTAACAAAAATTCCCCCAGCGCATCTGATGATTCATTTTCCCCGAATAAAAACCGACTCACATTTCAAAGGCAGAGCTTATGAAAGCTGGCTGTGCTTGAAGGAGAACACAGTGGAATAGACCCATAAACCACTGAGCAAAAGATTATTAAGGAAGAATCGGGGCTACAGGAAAGGTGACGTTCGTCGGCCTTTGCCAGTTCGTTCTGCTATACCGAGGGCCAAAGGACAAAGCAAAGGTTTCCAAACTTTTGATGGCAGAGGCACGTCGTATTCTGAACTGGAAGTTGGAGGCATGCTTTGTTTTTTGTTCCTGAAAGGGTTTACTTTCCAAGCATGCAAGAAGGAAGAACTATCCGGCTTCACAGACAAGCCCACCTTCTGTTTTTCTGCATAAGGCACTGTTACAGAGGTGTCTTCTCCAAGAAGCAGGGAATTCTGCTGCATGTCTGCACCAGGAGTGACTGAATGGCCCACATGTCCGATGGAGAAAGATCTAATGCAGAGGCTGGGCAGAATTCACAACCCTCCATAGATGATAACTGGAAGAAAGCAAGTGCCGAGCCATGCTTTAAGTCAGGGGTGTCGAACCCATTTGTTATGAGGTCCTGACCTGACATAAACGAGGCCTTGTCGGGCCGAGCCATGTCGGGCTGGGCCGTATGTGGACCTATTTAAGATTAGGTAGCAGAGATCTCTCTCTCTCTCTCGGCTTGACTTCGCAAACGAAGATTTAAGAAGGGTGCAGTAGTCCATGTCTGCTGCAGACTCGCTGGTGGCTGACAAGACCAATGCGGGACAGGCAGGTCCGGCCACAGTGGCTGCAGGGAAAAGTCTGATTTGGGGTTGGTGCTGTAGCAGTGCGATTCTTCCTCAATCTCCTTTTGTCCTCAAGACCAGATATGCGTGCGTCCTCAAAGGAAGGGACAGCCTGGTGGATGGTGTGCCTCCATGCTTTGCGATCTGAGGCTAGGTCAGACCACTGGTGATGGTTGATGCGACAGGTGCCAAGGGATTTCTTCAAGGAGTCCTTGTACCTCTTCTTTGGTGCCCCTCTATTTCGATGGCCGGTGGAAAGTTCGCCATACAGAACAATCTTGGGAAGGCGGTGGGTAGCAGAGATATAAACTTTATAAAGGACACTGATAAACACAATTAAAGATTTTTCAAATAAATAAATAAAAATAAAAATGAATAAATAAAATATGCTTAAAACATTAGGACGCTGGTCTTAAAGGGGCTTTCTTTGTGTTTCTCCCATGGGATCCAGAGAACTGGGCAAAGGAAGCTCTGGCTCTTTCCTTCCTTCCCCAGGGGGCCAGGAGGGGGAGGATCCTCAGTTAATAGAAGGAAGAGAGGCTTGTCTCAGTAGTTCTGCTGTGCGATTGAGAGAGCCTGGCAAAGCAAGCTCTCCCTACCCCCCTTCCTCCCCAAGGGAGGAGTCTCAGCCAATGGAGAAAATTGAGACTTTGCTCTGTAGCTCCTGTGTGATTGAGCAAGCCTTGCAAAGCAAGCTGTGATGCAGAAGGAAGCAAGAGAGAGGGAGAAGGAAGCAGAGGACAGCCAGTCGCTCAGGGGCCTGATAGGAGCCCTCCAAGAGTCTGATTTGGCCCCCGGGCTGCATGTTTGACACCCCTGCTTTAAGTCGTTTAATAACACACCATTGGGTCCTGACCTGGATGGCCCAGGCAAGCCAGATCTCGGAAGCAAGTGCTCTGTTTAGCTTCCAATAGCTGAGTCCTGGTTCCTGTACTTTGGATGGAAACAAAGGTCCAAAGCAGTCCATTTGGGGATTTGAAATCTGCTGCTGAGAAGGGAAGCTGGTTCAGAGCTTCTGCCATTTGGTTTTGTTTTGTCTTTACTTTCCCCCAAAACTGCTTTTTACCAGTTTGCGATTCCGTCCTGATTACTTTCCTACCTACGAAAGATCAAATATTCCCAACAATGATTGGGTTAACGAAGTTTGCTGCAAGTGAGAGGGCCTTCTTTGTCGTGGCCCCAAAGTTACGGAACTCTCTCCCCAGGGCACCTCATCTCTCCCCTTTTGCTGTTGTCTTCCAAAAGTGGGTGAAGACTTTTTTTGTTACAGTCGGCATTCCCTCGGGGATCTGGACCAATGTTTTTATTGCTGTTTTTATGTTTTTGCACGTATTTTAGCTCTGTTTTTAACAAGAACTTAAGAACTCCGCAGGATCAGACTAGTGGTCCATCTAGCCCAGCATCCTGTCTCACACAATGGCTAATCGGTTCCTCTGGAGGTCCTTCCCCTGATGTTGCCTCCTGGCACTGGGATTCAGAGGTTTACTGCCTCTGAACATGGAGGTTCCCTTTAGTCACCAGGTCATGGGACGGAGACAGTGCTGGTCGCCTTGGAGGATGACCTCCAGTGGCATCTGGATCGAGGCGGCGTGGCGGTGCTGATGTTGTTAGATCTGTCAGCCAGGTTCGACACGGTCGACCATCAGTTACTGACCCGCCGGCTCACCGACGCAGGGGTCAGGGGGTTGGCCTTACAATGGCTTTCCTCCTTCTTCAATGGACGGGGACAAAGGGTGGCAATTGGGGGAGAGCTGTCTCAGAGGCACTCACTAGATTGTGGGGTGCCGCAGGGAGCAGTTCTCTCCCTGATGTTATTTAACATCTACATGCGCTCCCTTGCCCAGATTACCCGGAGGTATGGGCTTGGATGCCATCAATATGCAGATGACACCCAGCTCTATCTACTAATGGACGGCTGGCCTGGCTGCGTCCCAAAAAATCTGGACCTGGCATTGCAGGCCATGGCAGGTTGGCTCAGGCTGAGTAGGTTGAAGTTGAATCCAATGAAGACGGAGGTCCTTTGCGTGGGTTGTGGCGCTCTGGGAAGAGAAATTCCTCTCCCAGTTTTTGACGGTGTGTCACTGAAAGCCCTCTACATGGGGCTGCCTTTGTGCCAAACCCGGAGGCTGCAGCTGGTACAGAACGCGGCGGCTAGGCTGTTGCTAGGGCTCCCGAAGTGGGAGCACATACAGCCGGGGCTGCGCGGACTGCACTGGCTGCCAGTCGCATACCGGGTTTGTTACAAAGTGCTGGTTATTACCTTTAAAGCCCTATATGGTCGAGGGCCTGCCTACCTGAGGGACCGTCTCTCCCTATATGAACCCCAGAAAGTACTGAGGTCAGCGGGAAAGAACCAACTGAACATCTCTGGGCCGAAGGAGGCCAAATTGAAGAACACATGGGAACGGGCCTTCTCCGTTGTAGCTCCGTTGTAGTGGAATCAACTTCCGGACGAAGTGCGGGCCCTGCGGAGTCTTGAACAATTATGCAGGGCCTGCAAGACCATTCTTTTTAAGATGGCCTTTGCTTGATTACTGAGCCATTGATAGACTCGCTGTAGATGTTTCCCGCCATTACAATCATAATTACATTTACAATATAGCACCAGAAATGTTAATTTTAAATAGAAATGTTTAAATGTTGGTTTTATAATGTAATAACTATTGAATTGTATGATTTTATTGTATATTGGATTAATGTGTTGTGAGCCGCCCTGAGCCTGCTCCGGCGGGGAGGGCGGGATATAAATGAAATGTATTATTATTATTATTATTATGACTAGCAGCCACTGATAGACTTATCCTCCATGAACACATCTAATCCCCTTTCAATGGTTTTAATTATGTAAGTTTTTTGGGCAGGGGTCTGAATTCAATGGTTTTGAAATGTGATTTTCATCATGAATTTGTTAACCGCCTCAGTGGTCCTGATGAAGGTGAAAAGGCAGAATATGAATTTTGTAAATTAAAGAAATAGATACAAGAACAAAGAGCCACTTTCCCAACCTGCCTTCCTCTAGTGTGCAGGGTTTTGTTTTGTTTTTTTGTAGCAGGAACTCCAGAGCCAGTTTGGTGTAGTGGTTAAGTACACGGACTCTTATCTGGGAGAACCAGGTTTGATTCCCCACTCCTCCACTTGCAGCTGCTGGAATGGCCTTGGGTCAGCCATAGCTCTGGCAGAGATTGTCCTTGAAAGGGCAGACTCTTATCTGGTAGAACTGGGTTTGATTCCCCACTCCTCCACTTGCAGCTGCTGGAATGGCCTTGGCTCAGCCATAGCTCTGGCAGAGGTTGTCCTTGAAAGGGCAGACTCTTATCTGGGAGAACCGGGTTTGATTCCCCACTCCTCCACTTGCAGCTGCTGGAATGGCCTTGGGTCAGCCATAGCTCTGGCAGAGGTTGTCCCTGAAAGGGCAGACACTTATCTGGGAGAACCGGGTTTGATTCCCCACTCCTCCACTTGCAGCTGCTGGATTGGCCTCGGGTCAGCCATAGCTCTGGCAGAGATTGTCCTTGAAAGGGCAGACTCTTATCTGGGAGAACCAGGTTTGATTCCCCACTCCTCCACTTGCAGCTGCTGGAATGGCCTTGGGTCAGCCATAGCTCTGGCAGAGTTTGTCCTTGAAAGGGCAGCTGCTGTAAGAGCTCTCTTAACCCCACCCACCTCACAGGGTGTCTGTTGTGGGGGAGGAAGATAGAGGAGATTGTGACTGCTCTGAGATTCAGAGTATAAGGTGGGATATAAATCCAATATCGTCTTCTTCTTCGTTGCATAGTAGGCCACACTCCCCTGATGCAGCCAATCCTTCTGGAGCTTACAGTAGGCTCTGTACTAAGAGCCCAGTAAGCTCTTAAGAGGATTGGCTACATCAAGGGGTGTGGCCTAATATGCAAAGGAGTTCCTGCTACAAAAAAGCCCACCCACTCCTGATGTAGCCAATCCTCCTGGAGCTTACAGTAGGCCCTGTACTAAGAGCCCTGTAAGCTCTTAGAGGATTGGTTACATCAGGGGTGTGTGGCCTAATATGCAAAGGAGTTCCTGCTACAAAAAAAGCCCACCCACCCCTCATTCAGCCAATCCTCCTGGAGCTCACAGTAGACCCTGTACTAATTGCCTAGTAAGCTCTTAGAACAGGGGTGGCCAATGGTAGCTCTCTAGATGCTTTTTTGCCCACAACTCCCATCAGCCCCAGCCAGCGAGGCCACCCCTGTCTTAGAGGATTGGCTACATCAGGGGTGTGTGGCCTAATATGCAAAGGAGCTCCTGGTACAAAAAAAGCCCACCCACTCCTGATGTAGCCAATCCTGCTGGAGCTGACAGTAGGCCCTGTACTAAGAGCCCTGTAAGCTCTTGGAGAATTGGCTGCATCCGGGATGTGTGGCCTAGTATGCAAAGGAATTCCTGCTAAAAAATAATAATAAAAAGCCCTGCTAGTGGTCTGTGAGACCCATCCGAAGTGATTTGCTCCAAAAGTGCCGTTCTGCAGTCTACCTGCTGTCCTGTTACAGCACAGGGCCTGACGGATGACCGCGGCTCCTCTTCATGGCAGGGAGTTTCATAGATGGCGGTTAGAGCGCGACCGAGAAGAGAGCGATGTCTGTTTGCTGGATGTGCCTGAACCGGGGAGGGCGGCAAAGCAGACGGCAGATTTCCCTTCACACGGAAACAAAGACGAATGAAGATCATTTTGACTTTTGCCTGCCACGAGACTTGCAGGGGAGGGAGCCAGACAATGGCTGGAGATTGCAGAGGGGGGTTTTTTTGGTAATGCTCGAGCTGTCAGAGGTGAGGAGGAGGAACACGGCTGGCAAAGCACCTGCATCTCTCTCATCGCTTGTATGTCTTGAACTCTGCCTCTGCCGGTCAGCCCGATGTTACTGATTTCGCACTCGGCTTTCTAGCCAGCTGCATTTTTCATGGCTGGCGTAGAGAAGCAGAGGCCTTGGAGACAAGGAGACAATTTCTTTTTGCGGCTGAGCTTCTGGGCCGTAGACCAGCTGCATGGCAGGCAGGCATCTGGCAGGTGAAGCTTGCCTTGTACAGAGATGGGGGAAACGGAAGCGGAGCCGGTGGGATTTCTGCAGCGGTATCAGGAATGGCAGCCCTGCCAGGAAACCAAACAGCCAATTTGGTGTAGTGGTTAAGTGTGCAGACTCTTATCTGGGAGAACCAGGTTTGATCCCCCACTCCTCCACTTGCAGCTGCTGGAATGGCCTTGGGTCAGCCATAGCTCTCGCAGGAGTTTTTCCTTGAAAGGACAGTTTCTGTCAGAGCTCTCTCAGCACCACCTACCTCACAGGGTGTCTGTTGTGGGGGAGGAAGTTAAAGGAGATTGTGACCGCACTGAGACTCTGAGATTCAGAGTATAAGGTGGGATATAAATGCATCATCATCATCATCATCATCTTCTTCTTCTTCATCTTCTTCTTCTTCTTCTTCTTCTTCTTCTTCTTCTTCTTCTTCTTCTTCTTCTTCTTCTTCTTCTTCTTCTTCTTCTTCTTCTTCTTCTTCTTCTTCTTCTTCTTCTTCTTCTTCTTCTTCTTCTTCTTCTTCTTCTTCTTCTACCTGAACAGTAATTGAGGAAGAATAAGAGTTGGATTTGTACCTTACCCTTCACTTGGAGTCTCAGAGCGGCTTACAATCTCCTTCCCTTCCTCTCCCCAGAACAGATACCCTGTTGGTATCTGGGGCTGAGGGAGCTCTGAGAGAACTGCTCTTGAGAGTATAGCTCTTCTGAGAACTGCGACGGACCCAAGGTCACCCAGCTGACTGCAGGTGGAGGAGGGGGGAATCAAACCCGGTTCTCCCAGATTAGAGTCCGCCGCTCTTAACCACCACACCACAGCTGGCTCTCAGTTTGGCTGACTGAAGGCTCACCCCTCCTCCCCCTTTTCTGAACCTAAGAAGAGTGAGAGGAGAGGAAAGCAATTTCGGATGGCCAACTGCATAGGAGCCAGCAAGGTGTAATGGTTAGAACCCTGGACTAGAATTTGGGAGACGCCCATTCAGATGCCCCCTCTGCCATGGAAACCTGCTGGGTAACCTTGGGCCAGTCTTAACACGCTCAGCCTAACCTACCTCACAAGGTTGTTGTGATGATCAACTGGAAGAGAAGAGAATGATATAAGAAGCATTCCGTCCCCTTTTGGGAGAAAAGCAGAGTACAAATGAATACATAAGCTACCTTGTGCAGAAAGTATATAGACCAGGGGTGTCAAATGGGTGGCCTGCAGTGTTCCCTCTAAGCTGAGTTAGCGTGAGCTAGCTCACATTTTTTTAGCCTCCAGCTCACATGTTTTTGTCTTAGCTCTGGAAAAATGGCCCCGGAGCACAATAATTTATGCAGTAGCTCACAACTTTAATGCCAGTAGCTCACAAAGTAGAATTTTTGCTCACAAGATTCTGCAGCTTTGAGGGAACATTGGTGGCCTGAGGACTGGATCAGGCTCTCAGAGGGCTCCTATCAGGCCCACGAGCACCTCGCTGTCATCTGCTTCCTTCTCCCTCTCTTGCTTCCTTCTGCATCTCAGCTTGCTTTGCCAGGCTTGCTCAATTGAACAGAAGCTACAGAGCAAAGCTTCTGTTTTCTCCAGTGGCTGGCATGAAGCAACTCTTGTTCAAAAGTTCACCAATGCCCAGCCATTTCACGTTTCCCCTGGGTCTTAGGCTCAAAAAATTGACCATGAGATTTCTGTAATGAATGTCCATAAATTAAAAGTAGGTTTGCAGCTTACAGACACACAACTGAACAACACCTGAACAGCATACTCAAGTTTGCTACAGCACAGACATTGTCTCCAGATTTTGATGCCATGATTCAGAGCAAGAGGTGTCCGTTATCAGACTATTAAATAAACAAAACATTGCAAGAGTGCTAATCTTTTAAGCATGTTTGAAGTTTTTTTTTAAAAAAAACGTTGTGTTTAACTGTGTCTTTTATAAAGTTTATATCTCTGCTACCTAGCATTACATTTTTTGACACATGTGGCCCGGCCCCACAAGATCTCATCAGGGCCAGCTCACCCACTAGACAAACTAGATGGTTGCCTAGGGTGCCAGCAGGGTGGGGGCACCGAATTCAGCCCTCCCCCTCACGCCCTAGAAAAATTGCTAGTTTGCCTTTTCCTCTGCCCAACTATTCCCCTCCTCTGTAGCTTGCCAGCTTCTCTTCTCTTCTCGTCCTCTGCTTGCCTCTTCCCCACCAATTCCTGCCTCTTCCCCACCGATTCCATTTATCCTCCCACCCATCCCCCCTTCTCCCTGTCCCTTCTCATCCTCCACTCGCCCACCCTGTCTCCTCCCTGTGATTCCCTTTGTCCTCCCGCCCACCCCACCTCCTCCCCATCCCTTCTCATCCTCCGCTTGCCAATCCCGCCTCCTCCCTGCTGATTCCCTTGTCCTCCCACCTCACCTTCTCCCCATCCATTCTTGTCCTCTGCTTGCCTGCCCCAACTTCTCTCCATACACCATGTGGGTGGTGAGGCGTGGTGCTGCAGGCACCGCCTGGCCCCACTGATGGACCTCTTGATGGCACCTGGGTTTTTTGGGCCACGGTGTGTACTGAGTGTCGGACTGGGTGGGCCACTTGCCTGATCCAAGATGGCTTCTCTTCTGTTCTTATGTGACCCAGAGTGTTGGACTGGGTGGGCCACTGGCCTGATCCAAGATGGCTTCTCTTCTGTTCTTATGTGACCCAGAGTGTTAGACTGGATGGGCCATTGGCCTGATCCAACATGGCTTCTCTTATGTTCTTAGGTGACTCAGAGTGTTGGACTGGGTGGGCCATTGGCCTGATCCAACATGGCTTCTCTTATGTTCTTAGGTGACTCAGAGTGTTGGACTGGGTGGGCCATTGGCCTGATCCAACATGGCTTCTCTTATGTTCTTATGTGACACAGAGTGTTGGACTGGGTGGGCCATTGGCCTGATCCAACATGACTTCTCTTCTGTTCTTATGGAGGGGGGCACTGGGTGTTGAGTCTGCCTGGGGCGCCATGTGCCCCAGGGCTGGCCCGGGGTCTCATTTCTGTCAGATCTGGCCCTCATAACAAATGAGGGCCAGATCTGACATAGACAGAGACATCCTATTTTCCTCTGTTTTGATGGGAGAAATCCATACTGGGAGGGGGGGGGGGCACTGCACTGTTTTGAAATGTATACATGTAGGCTGATGACTTCCGATGGCGTCTGGAGGGTGGTTAAAAAAATCTATCTTTTCTCCCCAGGCTTTCGGCTGCTTTGATTGGTGTTGGTGCTTAATGCTGACTGCCGCTTCTCTTTGCGTGCTGTTTCTGAATCAATGGTGTATTTAAACCGTGGGCCTTCTGCATCTCGCCATTGTGAAGGTGAAGCCGCCTTGAAAGGTGGGCGTGTGGACTGAAAAACAAACATTCGAAAATAGACAATGAAACTGGTGCATTTGCGCTTCTTCCCGGAGTCTAGGACAGGGAAGACGTGTCTTTTTAAAGACTGTGATCCTGGTGTCTGCGATAGTGTAGAACATGTCTCTTCTGGGGGTGTGCTGATGATTTGGGGCCGGTGGAATGCCTGTTGCGGAGCTGATGACATCACCCTGGAGTGCAAGGCATGCAGGGAAGCCGGAAAAGAACTAGGGTAGCCTGCTGACTGCAGGAAACCTGGTCTGCTTCTTTACCAGGGGTGGCCAAACTGTGGCAAGGGAGCCACATGTGGCTCTTTCACACATATTGTGCAGTTCTCGAAGACGCCACCGCCCCATCAGTCAACTTGGAGAAGGCATTTGTCACTTTAAAACACTTCACCAAGCCAAGACAGTCAGTGGCTTGGAGAATGCATTTAAAGTTGATTTTTTTTCCACCTCTCCCTCCCTTCTCCCACTCCCATCTATTTTCCTTCCTTCTTTCCTTCCCTCAAGCATCTGACATTCATGTCTTGCGGCTCTCAAACATGTGACATTGGCTCTTATGTTAAGCAAGTTTGGCCACCCCTGTCCTATAACCAGGGCTTTTTTTTTTTAGCAGGAATGCACAGGAACGCAATTCCAGATGGTTTGGCATCAGGGTGTGTGGCCTAATAGGCAAATGAGTTCCTGCTGGGCTTTTCTCTACAAAAAAAGCCCTGCGTGAAACAATAATGATGTCAAGAGGTGTGGCCTAATATGCAAATGTGTTCCTGCTGGGCTTTCTCTTTCCCAAAAAAGCGCCCTGTGTGAAACAATGGTGCTGACAGGGGGTGTGGCCTAATATGCAAATGAGTTCCTGCCGGGCTTTCTCTTTTCCCAAAAAGCGCCCTGTGTGAAACAATGGCGCTGACAGGGGGTGTGGCCTAATATGCAAATGAGTTCCTGCTGGGCTTTCTCTTTCCCCAAAAGCGCCCTGTGTGAAACAATGGCGCTGTCAGGGGGTGTGGCCTAATATGCAAATGAGTTCCTGCTGGGCTTTCTCTTTCCCCAAAAAGCGCCCTGTGTGAAACAATGGTGCTGACAGGGGGTGTGGCCTGCTATGCAAATGAGGTCCTGCTGGGCTTTTTCACCAAAAAAGCCCCACCTATACCCTTTAACTAGTAGCCTGATCGGTCAAGTCTGCAGGTAAAGATGCAGGAGCAGCAGCCAGTTCAAAAAGTCGATGGAGATAACCTGTGGCTAAACGTCTCCACCCACTCATGGGAGCTTACTGGTGTCTTTGTTCTCTCCCCCCTCCCCCAGCAGTGCCGCAGGGCCTCACTCTGTGGCTGCATGCCCTTCGCTCACTCTGGGTATCGCATTGCACCGTCTGGCCACTGAAGCTCGCTGGGCCCATTTAATCTCTTCTCGTAACTCAGCCCCGCCAGTCCCCTGATCTGTGAAGCGCCTCCCGGTCGTCTCTGCCTTTCTGCTCCATTGCCCAGTTCAATTTGGCTGTCCCCTGCCCTCCTCGTCCTCCTGCTTGTCTCAGCACAAACGTACCCTCGCCCTGACCTTTCTCCTTCCAGCGGCAAGGAGAATCCAGACCCAAATCGTCCTGGCGTGGTGTGAAAAGCTCTGGAGGGGGGTGGGGGTGGGAAACACTCAAAGAAAGTCTGGCACACAGATTAGTTACTCTGACGCCCTTTAACAATCCTGTCCTAATTGGGGTGGCCATACAGCAGAGTTCCCTATTTCCCCCAAGTATTTTGACGCCTGTGTAGAGATGCTCTGATCCACATGGGTGAGAGTCGCTGCACAATCAAAGATGGCAACAGTCTGTATGCAGGCTTTTTTGGTAGAAAAAGCCGAGCAGGAATATCGGCGTATTAGGCTACACCCCCCTGATGTCTCCATTGTTTTGCACAGGGCTTTTTTTTTGTAGAAAAAGCCCAGCAGGGACTCATTTGCATGTTAGACCACACCCCCTGATGCCACCATAGATAAAGAAGATATTGGATTTATATCCCGCCCTATACTCTGAATCTCAGAGAGGTCACAATCTCCTTTACCTCTCCCCCCCCCCCCCACAACAGACACCCTGTGAGGTAGGTGAGGCTAAGAGAGCTCTTACAGCAGTTGCCCTTTCAAGGACAACTCCTGCGAGAGCTATGGCTGACCCAAGGCCATTGCAGAAGCTGCAAGTGGAGGAGTGGGGAATCAAACCTGGTTCTCCCAGATAAGAGTTCACGCACTTAACCATTACACCAAATTGGCTCTCATTGCTTCGCACAGCAGGGACTCATTTCCATGCTAGGCCACACCCTCTGATGTCACCATTGTTTCGCACAGGGCTGTTTTTTTGTAGAAAAAGCCCAGCAGGGGCTCATTTACATGTTAGGCCATACCCCCTGACGCCAAGCAGTCGGAACTGCATTCCTGTGTGTTCCTGCTCAGAAAAAGCCCTGTCTGTATGGGATGTCTGAACTGAAATATAATAAGGACAAGTGTAGTGATTTTTCAGCATTCCCCAGCATGGTGCTCGGAGGCACAACACACCTGCTACTACTTCCCTCGGTGTTTGCTGAGCTTTTCAGAAAGCGAGGTTGGGACATTGTAAGGCAGGGGTTATTACTGGCGTCCCCAATTCAAGTTAAAGAGTTTTCCACCGGAGTATGAAAGCAGTTGGGCTGTCCTTAGTCAGTTTGCGGTTTCGTTCTTGCCTCAGGATCTCCTTCTTAGGAGGTGTGCGGAGGGTCGTGTTCTGTTTGGCTACGCCTTCTGAGGCAGCCATTTTGGATTTGGCTCTGTTTCCTGTGGAGGCCATTTTGGGGGTGGCGAGGCTCTCAAAATGCCAGATTGGTGCAGTGTCAGAAAAGTCGGTGACCCGCTCTGACCTGGATAGCTCAGACATGTCCGATCTCATCAGATCTCAGACGCAAAGCAGGGTCGACTCTAAGCTGTGGAGTCTCGTGAGCAAAAATTCTACTTCACGTGAGCTACTGGCGTTAAAGTTGTGAGCGGGCCATTTGGCTACTGCAGCATAAAGAAGTTTGTTCTGGGGCCATTTTTCCTGAGCGAAGAGAAAAATGTGTGAGCCAGAGGCTAAAAAGCTGTGAGCTAGCTTACACTGACTCAGCTTAGAGGGAGCACTGGTCAACTCTGGCAAGTACTTGGATGGGAGACCTCCTTAGAATACCAGCAGTTGGGAGGCAGGGGCAGGCTTTATTCAACCACCTCCCCAAATATCCTCCAGCCCCCCAGTAGGGGTCAGCCACCAGAGGTCACCAGGACTTCCAGCTACACACACACAAATACAAAAGTACCCAAAAAAGAGCTGGGGATCCCTGGGTTAGGTGGTCATACTGGGGACTGTGGAGGTTGGGATTCAGTGCTGTGGAGCAGGGGTGTCAAGCATGTGGCCTGGAGGCCGAATCACGCCCCGGAGGGCTTGTATCAGCCCCCTGAGCAACTGGCTGTCATCTGCTTCCTTCTCCCCCTCTCTTGCTTTCTTCTGCATCTCAACGGTCCTGTCCAAGGACCTATGTCAACATGGAACTAATCAAATTGGCAGAAACTAGCGTCAGAATGCCACCATTGCTGCCAGATTAATTTAAATTACAAATTTTAAATACATTAACTGGTTTTTAAACGATGTTAATTTAAGTTTTATCGTTAAATTTAAAAGTTTTTATATTGATTATTGTATACGTATGAGATGTTGTTAGCCGCCCTGAGCCTGCCTAGGCGGGGAGGGCGGGATACAAATAAAATCTTACCTTACCTTACCTTACCTTAACTTGCTTTGCAAGGCTTGCTCAATCGCATAGCAGCTACAGAGCAAAACCTCCCTTCCTTCTACTGGCTGAGGCTCCCCCTCCCAGTCCCCTGGGGAAGGTAGGAAAGAGCCAGAGCTTCCTTTGCCCAGTTCCTTGGATCCCACGGGAGAAATACAAAGAAAGCACCTTTAAGACCAATAAGTGCTAATGTTTTAAGCATGTTTTATTTTAAGGTGGTTTTTTTTTTAAATCTTTAGTCATGTTTGTCTGTGTCATTTTAAAAGTTTATATCTTTGCTACCTGCTGTTAAATACGTAGCAGGTTAGGGCTGTCATGTCCCCGGGTAGGGTGGGGGTTCTCCCACTCTGGAGGTTCCCAGGCTGCCGGCTCGCATTGGGCCAGCAGGGGGAACCTCCCCTGACGTTTCCGGCACAATGACGTAGCCCGGAAGTGATGTCATCGCGCGGCGATGCCACGTGCCGGCCACTCTAGCCATAGAGTTTTTCCGGATGCTCTAGCAATTTGGGAGGGAAAACTATGGCACAGAGGCTGTGGGGGACTAGGAAATCCTATAGCAATCCGACACGATCTCATTTGTGTCGGATCCAGCCCTCATAACACATCAGTTTGACACCCCTGCCCTGTAGAATGCCTTGTGGCTTCTTTCATTCGACTGCTCTTTACCCATGTGAAAAGGTGCACCTGTTGAACTTCTGACTTCATGGCAGCCATTAAAAGCTAACTGTTCCAAGGGGGGGCAAGAAGGAAACAGCGACAACCTTACCTGATGGTCAAAGGCAGAGACAACCACTTTGTAACCCTTAGGCGTTTTTCCAACTAGCATTTTTCTTTGAAAGACTTCAGTATGAAAACAAAAGTGAGACAGTTTTCATTAGAATCGTCAGTGGATTGTGTTTTGGTCCAATTAGCTGTGCAGTATTTTATCAGTTAATTAAACATGCCAAAGTACTGGCATCTCACTACATTTCTAGGAAAGGCCCCTCTGTGGTTTTTCCACATTCCAATTTTAATTTTTAATAATAACATTATTTGGGGGGAGAACTTGGGGTTTTTTTTGGGGGGGGGAAGAAACCCTTTGTAAAACGCTGAACTTCAGCAAATTATAATTTCTGCCTGGGAAGGGGGGAAAAAATCAGCTAATTAAACGAAAGCTGAGAATCTGACATTTTCACTGTTTTGGAACAGAATCAGAACCCCAGTGCGGTAACACAAACTCGTTTGATATCAAAATAGAGGAGGATACGTTTAATGAAAGCTGTTTTTCGAGTTAATTTGTTATCCCATTGATAGTGCACTGTGGCCCATATGTGTGTGAACATGCACATACACAAATGGAGGGGGAAATCGGGTTGCGTTTTTTTAATAAGCATCATAACTGGAGATGGTATAGGGTTGCCAAGCTCCAAGTTTGGGTGGGGATTCCCCCGCCCGGGAGGTCCCCAACCCACCAGCCCACATTGGGCTGGTGGGGGGAACCTCCCCCTACATCACCGGCGCGATGACGTCACCCAGAAGTGACGTCATCGTATTGGTGATGTCCCCGTGCAGCTGCTCTAGGTGTTTTCCTGGACCCTAAGATGGTATGAAAAGACTGGTGGACTGAAAATGTCTCTAGGCAGATGGGTTTCGCTTTGACCTCATGCTTGGGACTGGGAAAGGCCCTGGCTGAGATTGGGTGCATCAGTGTTACCGTGGGGAGGGGGAGAGTCTGCCTCTGTAACATAGCTTGGCTCACTAACTTGAGCCAGACATATTTGAAATTAGGTTTGGCCAGAGATCTCATTGCTGAAGCCTTTTGACATTTGCTGATGACAGTAGCCTAAAACCCCCCAATAACCTGGGATCACAGTTCACATTACAGGCAAGAACTCTGGCTCTTTTCTTCCTGCCCCAGGGGACCAGGAGAGGGAGGAGCCTCAGCCAAGAGAAGGAAGAGAGGCTTAGCTCAGTAGCTCTGCTGTGTGATTGAGAGAGCCTGACAAAGCAAGCTATTCCTCCCAAAGGGAGGAGCCTCAGCCGATGGAGAAAATAGAGGTTTTGCTCTGTCGCTCCTGTGCTGTTGAGCAAGTCTGGCAAAGCAAGCTGTGATGCAGAAGGAAGCAAGAGAGGGGGAGAAGAAAGCAGACGACAGTCAGTTGCTCGGGGGCCTGATAGGAGCCCTCTGGGGGCCTGATTCGGCCCCTGGGCCCCATGTTTGACATCCCTGCCTTAGCGCATCCCTGACAAGTGTTCATCCAGCCGCTGCTTAAAGACTGCTGTTGAGGGGGAGTTTCCTCAGGAGGTGGTGGGCTCTCCTTCGGAGGCTTTTAAACAGAGGCTAGATGGCCATCTGACAGCGATGCTGATTGTGTGAATTAGGCAGATCATGAGAAGGAGGGCAGGAAGGGTTGCACCAGTGCTTAGTTCTTGTGGCGCCTTCTTATACACC
Source organism: Heteronotia binoei (assembly GCF_032191835.1). NCBI lineage: Eukaryota > Metazoa > Chordata > Lepidosauria > Squamata > Gekkonidae > Heteronotia > Heteronotia binoei. The sequence continues at coordinate 43,426,171 of NC_083239.1, read as the reverse complement.
CATGGAAATGCTGATTGCCACTTTGGGATCAGGAAGCAATTTTCCTCTAGGCCAGTTTGGTCAGGGATCCTGGAGGGGTTTTTTTTTTTGCCATCTTTTGTGCATGGAGCAAGGCTCACTGGGGGCACGAGGGTATTTGTGAATTTCTTGCATTGTGCAGGGGGTTGGACTAGATGACCCTAGAGATCCCTTCTAACTCAATAATTCCTAGCAGGCTTCTGGTGTGAAACCGCTCACGGATGGTGCCTCCCATGCCTAACCCACCCTCTCCAAAAGGATATCATGGCCGACATAAAAATAGGCAACAGGAAAATCCATAGAAGCGTACCTTTCCTCTCCGTCTGGCTCTCTCGAAACCAAGGCGGTAGCACAGGAAGAGACAGGAAGGACAAACCACGGTGCTAAATATAAAACTCTCACTCAAAATTTGCAAAATATAAAGCAGTTTGTAAGTATAAACAACAATAACAGTACAAAAATAAGTCAGTGAAAATAATCGGCACAGCACCAAAGAAAAGTAAATGGTTCCAAGAATCTCCTTAATCATTCAGTTGTAAGACATAAGTCCATTCTTCAGTAGAGTAATAGGAGTCCATATGGTCAAAGTTGGCGTTGAAGGGTATAAGAATCCTTCACATGATCACTAGCTGAAGGTCTCACATTTCACTGTATAATAGCTTCTTCCAAAAGCCGAAATTCTTATTTTCTATAACAGAGATCCACTTCAATTTGCCAGTCGTCTGTCTCTCTCAGCAAAGAAAGTTGGGGCATCCGAGTCCCCTTCTGTTCCAAACCCAGTCTTGAATCCAGATCAAAACTGACCTAGATAATCTGCCTTCTCCAAGCCTGAAGATGCATACTCACCACCACCTGCTCAAACGTCTTGTCCAAGGATGAAAAAATGGCCACCAGGGAGAAATTAATTAGGTCAGTGAAACTCGCTCAGGGGCTGTTTTGAGCGCTGTCCCCTAAGGTGGCACCTGCCCCATCTTTCAGGAGAGTTGAGCAAGGCCTGGTAGGTCTTGTGTTTGGTAGGTGGTTCTTTCCTTGACACAGCCAGCAGAGGAAAAGGAAAAGCCCTGAAGCTAAGGCCTGATTCTAGGGATGGAAGCAAATGTGTCTCCTTTGGTAATTGTGAAAGCAACTTTCCAGAAGCCACAATTAGAAGAAGAGAAGTGATTGGAGTTATACCCCGCCCCTCACTCAGAGTCTTAGAACAGCTTACAATCAATCTCCTTCCCCTTCCCCACAACAGACACCCTTTGAGGTAGGTGGGGCTGAGAGAGCTCTGAGAGAAACCGCTCTTGAGAGAACAGTTATGACAGACCCAAGGTCACTCCAGCAGTTGCATGTGAAGGAGTAGGGAATCAAATCTGGTTCTCCCAGATAAGAGTCTGCACACTTCACCACTACACCAGACTGGTTCTTCCTGTACCACTGAGTTAGGCCATTCAGCTCTGGGAACATCTTATTCAACAGTGGACCTCATGGACACTTCTCATTCCGATGGAACTGTTTTCTTGCATTCATTAAGAACATAAGAGAAGCCATGTTGGATCAGGCCAATGGCCCATCCAGTCCAACACTCTGTGTCACACAGTGGCCAAAAAAAAACCCATTCAGGAGGTCCATCAGTGGGGCCAGGACACCAGAAACCCTCCCACTGTGCCCCCCCCCCCCCAAGCACCAAGAATACAGAGCATCACTGTGCCTGACAGAGAGTTCCAACAATACACTGTGGCTAATAGATCCTGATGCTGGGAAAGACAGAAGGCAAAAGAAGAAGGGGACGGCAAAAGATGAAATGGCTGGACAGTGTTACTGATGTAATTAACATGAATTTGGGCAGACTTCGGAGGATGGTGGAAGACAGGAAGGCCTAGCGTGACTTTGTCCATAGGGTCTCAAAGAGTCGGACTTGACTATGTGACTGAACAACAACAGCCACTGATGGACCTCTGCTCCATATGTTTGTCCAATCCCCTCTTGAAGCGGTCTATGCTTGCAGCCACCACCATCTCCTGTGGCAGTGAGTTCCAGTGAGCTGCATATTAGGCCACACACCCCTGATGTAGCCAATCCTCCAAGAGATTACAGGGCTCTTAGTACAGGGCCTACTATAAGATCCAGGAGGATTGGCTACCTCTAGTGCTGCCAATCCCCAGGTGGGATAAAGGGTGTTTTTACATTCAGTTTGATCCAGAGTTTGAGTCTTCAAATCGCCTGCCACCGTTCCGCTTTAATTATTTTCCTTTTACCTTTGTGGATTTGCTCTGCTCATTTGGCATAGTCAGACTTCTATTTCCCGCTGAAAGCATTTCAATTTGGGGAGGGGGGTCTCTGATCAGAGGGCAGACGGAATACCAGGGCTTAGCTAAATGCATACGATTACTTGGAAATGGTGTCAACACTGCAAAAAGAATACGTATTTAAATTACAAGATGAGGCAAGCAATGATATGTAAATATTTTAAGTGCTGTCAGAGATAGGAGACTGTAAGCTGCTCTGAGACTCTGATTCAGAGGGAAGGGCGGGGTATAAATCTGCAATTCTTCTTCTTGGGTCTTCCTCCTTTCCTGCTGCCTTTCACCTTTCCTAGCATCGTTGTCTTTCTCGGGGACTCTTGTCTTCTCATCATGTGACCTAGACTTGCCAATCCCCAGGTCCAAGCGGGGGTTCTCCCGCTTTCCCAGGCTCCTTCCCGCTCCCAGTCAGCTGCCCGTCAGGGGGAAGCCCCACCTCCACAGCCACCATGTGCCTTTCTATCTCCGGAGGCTTCAGACTCTGTTTGGAAAGGCTTCCTCTTGGGATGGTGTGCCTGTGTCTTTAAGGCTGAATGGGGGCGGGGGGAGCAGGCAGAACAACATGGCTGCCCCCAGTGGCTGTGAAAGCAGCCCAGACCCTCCGTTGGTTGCACAATCTTTTTAGAGGTCGTTTGCATAGGAAAGGTAAACTTGAAACCTTTGGTTGCTCTGTGTTACTTCGAAGAAGTTGGAAGGTCAGCAGCTCATGAGTAGAGATGCCAATCCCCCCGCTTCAAGTCATCAGAAATGGGGGGTGGAGGGGGGGGAGGGAAATTTATTTATTTATCTATCTATCTATCTATCTATCTATCTATCTATCTATCTATCTATCTATCTATCTATCTATCTATCTATCTATCTATCTATCTATCTATCATCTATCTATCTATCTGAGATTTATATCCCGCCCTTCCCACTAGGTGGCTCAGGGCGGCTTACAACATGTAAAACTAACATAAAATATAAAATTAAGCATTAAAATTAAATTACATAATTCATAGTTAAAAATCTAATCATTTGTTATATACATAAAACATTAAAATCATTCAGCGGTCTTAAGTTACGCTCAATTCAAATTCGATGTTCAGTGTTCAGTGTCTGCTGGGCATTTCATTATTCCATACGGAGATTGATTCCCATAGGGTATAATGGAAAATTGATCTGGGGGTATCTCGAGCTCTGGAAGGGCTGTTTTTTGAGACAGAGGCACCAAATTTTCACCCCCAAATCCCCAGATATTTCTTGAATTGGCCTTGGCAACCCTAATTGTGACAAAAGTACAATAGCCTCAGTTGAGTCATTTTAACTTCTAGGGAGAGAGGCTTGATTTGTTCTAGAACCTACTGATTTGTCTTTGTAGCCTCCACAATGCTCTCCCCCAACATCACGCTTCGAAGGGGGGAAAGCCCTCTTAGTAATATTTACCGGCTTGGTTTTTTATTTGTTGTTTAAAGAGATTGACAGCCCGCCTGTCCATCAAATTATCTCCAAGAGAGTTTACAGGTGATTGAAACAATTAAGGAAACATTGCTCAAAACAGAAGGTGGCCCTGACTCATCTCTCCAGAGTGGAGTGGGTGACGCAGACAGAGAGGATGTGATACGAAAGTCTGTCTCCAGTTGTCTGAGTCTTCCCCCCCGTTGCCGCAGTTATGGCTCTCTAAAGGGACTCCCTCACAACAAGCCCCATTGAAGGACTGATTGTCCTACTTGCAGGGGTGTCAGACTCATTTGTTACGAGGGCCAGATCTCATAGAATCAAAGAATCATAGAATCATAGTTGGAAGGGACCTCCAGGGTCATCTAGTCCAACCCCCTGCACAATGCAGGAAACCCACAAATACCTACCCCAAATTCACAGGATCTTCATCGCTGTCAGATGGCCATCTAGCCTCTGTTTAAAAACCTCCAAGGGAGGAGAGCCCACCACCTCCCAAGGAAGCCTGTTCCACTGAGGAACCGCTCTAACGGTCAGGAAGTTCTTCCTAATGTTGAGCCGGAAACTCTTCTGATTTAATTTCAACCCACTGGTTCTGGTCCTACCTTCCGGGGCCACAGAAAACAATTCCACACCATCGTCTATATGACAGCCCTTCAAGGATTTGAAGATGGTGATCATATCACCTCTCAGCTTCCTCCTCTCCAGGCTAAACATCCCCAGCTCCTTCAATCTTTCCTCATAGGACTTTGTCTCCAGACCCCTCACCATCTTCGTCACTGTCATGGGTACTGGGGACCCTGCAGAAGAGGCTGAGCCTGCAGAAGAAACTGTGCCCCTGCCACCTGCACCAGTGCCCCTGCCTCCTGCTGGAGAAGATCCAAGCCCCCCTGCCTCGCCCTCTTGGGTGGCTCATGCGCGTGACTGCCTTCATCAGGACCTCAGGGATCGGAGGAGGGCGGCACGCTCACGAGCAAGACGCTCCCTGAGCCCTGAGTTTTGAAAGGATTCTGGCCCTTCTAGGAGTGAGGATGCTTGAGTCTCAGCAGGATTCTGGCTGCCTCTCTGAGCCAGCAATCAGCCCAAATGGACAACAGACAGCAGAGGGCTATATAGCTGTGGGCTTTGGGAGGAGGCTTTGTGGAAGCAACTAGTCACTTACCTGACGTTCTTGCATCCACTTCGGCTTTTGACTTTGGCTTCTGGACCCCCTGACTTCGGCTTCTGAACCTCTGACCTGCGATACCTGGACTGTGATTTGGTTTTGGCGCCTTGGACCCTCTTTGCTCACCAGCTACAGACCTCGGACTGCCCCTGGACTTTGCCTGACCCGGCCCCAGCCCGTGACAGTCACCCTCCTCTGGACCCGTTCCAGCTTGTCTATATCCTTCTTAAAATGTGGTGCCCAAAACTGAACACAGTACTCTAGATGAGGTCTTACGAGAGCAAAGTAAAGCGATACTATCACATCACGTGATCTGGACACTATACTTCTGTTGATACAGCCCAAAATTGCATTTGCCTTTTTAGCTGCTGCATCACACTGTTGACTCATGTTCAGCGTATGATCTACTAAGACCCCTAGATCCTTTTCGCACATACTACTGCTAAGACAAGTCTCTCCCATCCTATAACTATGCATCTGACATAAATGAGACCTTGTCGGGCCAGGCCATGTGTGTACATATCTAAGATTGGGTAGCAGAGATATAAACTTTACAAAAGACACCGACAAACACAATTAAAGATTCTTTTAACAAAACTTAAAACATGCTTAAAACATTAGTACTCGTTGGTCTTAAAGGTGCGTTCTTAGTATTTCTCCCATGGGATCCAGGGAACCGGGCAATGGAAGCTCTGGCTCTTTCCTACCTTCCCCAGGGGGCCAGGAGGGGAAGGAGCCTCAGCCAATAGAAGGAAGAGAGGCTTGGCTCAGTAGCTCTGCTGTGCCATTGAGAAAGCCTGGCAAAGCAAGCTCTGCCTCCCCCTTCCTCCCCAAGGGAGGAGTCTCAGCCAATGCAGAAAATAGAGGTTTTGCTTTGTAGCTCCTGTGTGATTGAGCAAACCCGGCAAAGCGAGCTGTGATGTAGAAGCAAGCAAGAGAGAGGGAGAAGGAAGCAGATGACAGCCAGTTGCTTGGGGGCCTGATAGGAGTCCTCCAGGGACCTGATTCAGCCCTCGGGCCACATGTTTGACATCCCTCTCCTACCGTTTGGGAACTTTTTCTTTCTGAAAGTTCACTGAAGTCTGAACTTCTCAACAGCGTTGTAAGATCTTGCCTGGTCTAGTGTTTGGTGGGTCGGGTTAATTTTTAAAGACGCGAAGTTAAGCTTGCCAGCCTTGATTTGGGAAACTCCTGAAATTTTGGGATGGAGCTTCAGGAGGAGGGGTGGGGTTGGGTTTGAGGCAGGGACATTGCCATAGAGTCAACCCTCCAAAGAAGCCATTTTCTCCAAGGGAACTGATCTTGGTAGTCCAGAGATCAGTTGGAATTCTGGGAGATCGCCAGGCCCCACCTGGAGAATGGCAATCCTCTGTTATATATTCTTCCCCTGCCTTTTAAACTTTATTGGCCTGTTTCATATAAGTAAGCTTTACTTGTAGCGGATGGAGGTGGCTATTTTTGTGCGTGCTTCGATAGATACGTTAGTCTCCAGCCGTGGGCAAGAGTTTTCCTTGTTTTGTGTTTTTAAATTACAACTTGTCTTTTGTTTTAAACAGCCCACGTGGCCCCCAAGGCCAAAGTCCACCCCCCCCTCCCCACTCCACGTAACGTGGCACAAGGTAAGGTGGCATCATCAGAGTTCATAATCGCTTCCCGGGCAGCTGTAATAACTGTTTAACAACCGAGAGGAGGCATTTTTACAGCTGAAGCATTAAATGTTTTTTTGCCTAATGATTGAAAATAGTAAAATTCTAGCCTCCGACGGTTAAGGCCGCATTAAAGCAGGAAGTAATAACGGCGCCCGTTTAGGCAGGGCCTTGCATCCCAAGGAGATCGCGTGCCTATCGATAAGCTTTTGCCCACAGACGGCAGTCAGCGCCGGTTTTCCCTTTGGCTAGGTTGTTTGGCCAAAGTGCCAGGCCACTAGAGGGAAGCACATAGCTACACAGGAACCTAAGCTCAAGCGCATACCTTTTTCTTGCTTCATAAATCTTTTAGGATAATGCTCATATATCGTCCCCGTTCCATCCATAAACTTGAATGGAGCGGTGCAACCGCTTTACTCTGTTTCTAAAGTTTGGGGGAAAAGTGATTAGAAAGAGTGTTATGGATGACTAATCCATACTGGTTGCATGTTAAGTAGAAGAGGGTGGGTGGGAGATAGCATGATGGAAGAGAGGGGAGAGGCAGAAAGAAGGGTGGCGTTGCCAAGAACCTGGAGAATAAATGTGCTGCTCCTTTTATAGCGGTTTCACAGGTGACTGCCCCAAACGTTGTTAGTCTTTTAAGGTGCTGTAGACTAACTCAGATACCCAGCTTGCTCTCCAGGGGTGGCCAAACTTGCCTAACGTAAGCGCTACATAGAATAAATGTCAGATGTCTGAGAGCTGCAAGACAGGAACGTCAGATGTTTGAGAGCCACAAGGAAGGAAGGAAGTGGAGGTGGAAAGAAAGCAACTTTAAATGCATTCTCCAAGCCTCCAGTTGGCTTGGAGAAATTATTTAAAGAGAGAAATGCCTTCTCCAAGCCAGCCAATGGGATGCTGGGGGCTTTGAGAGCCACACAATACGTGTGAAAGAGCCGCATGTGGTTTCCGAGCTACAGTTTGGCCACCCCTGATCTAGGACATTTTTGTTCTCCGGGTTGCCAGCCATAGAGGCAAGGTGGAGTGTTCCTCTACAGATAGGAGGGAGTACCACTGAAGAGCAGCGACTTGCCTGTCATAGAAATGAATATAGTTTAACATTTGTGGGACACGCTATGGATTCTCTGTCACAGCACAATGTGCTTCACCCAGCAGAGAAATCTATGGAATTAAAAATTCAGAGAGGCCAGAATCTGGAAGTGCTTCCTAGGGTTGCCAATCCCCAGGTGGGGGCAGGGGATACCCTAGTTTGGAGGTCCTCCCCCCCCTCCGCAGGGCTTTTTTGAGGGGGGAATGTCTGCTGAGCACTCTGTTATTCCCTAGGGAGACTGATTCCCATAGGATATAATGGAGAATTGATCCGCAGGTATCTGGGGCTCTGGGGGGGGGCTGTTTTGGGAGGTAGAGGCACCAGATTTACAGCAAAGCATCTGATGCCTCTCCTTGAAACATTTCAAAAGTATTGGATCAGGGAGTCCAATTCTATGAATCCCAAAAGAAGATGTCCCCCGGGGGTATAAATAAATTAAAAAAATCTACTTACTTACTTCATTATTTCCAGCAGAGGGAAGGCATTTAAAAGGGGTGCAGTTCCTTTAAAAGTTCCTTTGGTGGTCAATTGTGCTTGTCACAATCTTGCCTCTTGGCTCCGCCCCAATGTCTCCTGACTCCACCCCCAACGTCTCCTGACTCCGCCCCCAAAGCTCCCAGATATTTCTCGAATTGGAGCTAGCAACCTTAGTGTTTTGGTCTTGCTCTGTGTGTGTGAGTGAGAGAGAGGGGGGGGGCTTTCCAGAGTAATTTGGCCCACTGCTGTTGGGAACACAGAATCCCGGGCTACCTTGGAGGGAGGAGAGCAAAGACTCTTCCTGGATTCTTTCGGCAAAGCTGCGCATGGCAGATCTTTTGCCATGCTGTAGACCCAAACAAGAGCCGTTTCTGCTTCCTCTTGTAAAGCGAGAAGTTGAGGCAACTTTGCCCAAGAAGCAAAGTCTGGGAGTCTGAGGCGCGGAGGGGGGGAGGATTGCGAAACGCCGTGCAAGCAAAGCGCGCACCCCGCACGTGATTAATAGACAAAGAGGTTCTGTACATGGCAATATATGCACAATACATTTTGAATAGTTAGCATATCGCTGTGACAGGAATGCGCGAGAGAGCCATTCCATTCTCCCTCGGAAGGAAAAAAAATGAATTTCCCCAAAGTTTTTTTTTCCCTTTAAAGACATCTCACCAAGAAAAAATCGCACCTCTTGTCATAATTAAAAGCCGGCCGCGTGAGCCTGTTTCCCCATCACCATGCACATTTACCATTTTTTCATGGTGAATATTTCACAGCGCTTTGCAGAAGAAAAGATTTGGTGCATATTTTTTAGGCAAGCTGTTGTATATATGAATCCTGGGTCTTTTTGATTTAGTAATAACACGGATTACAGTTTTATTCTGAACAGCCGCCTCCCACAAAAAAAATCTATGCATAATAATTGACTAATAAATACTATTAAATAAGGATAGGCAGGGCTTTTTTGAGCGGGAGCGCGGCTAGCTTGGTGTCAGGGTGTGTGATCTAATATGCAAATGAGTTCCTGCTGGGTTTTCCCTACAAAAAAGCCCTGTGCTAAACAATGGTGACACAAGGGGGTGTGGTCTAATATGACAATGAGTTCCTGCTGGGTTTTTTCCTACCCCAAAGCCCTGTGTCAATGGTGCCACCAGGGGGTGTGGCCTAATATGGAAATGAGTTCCTGCTGGGCTTTTCCCACACAAAAGCCCCACGTTAAACAATGGTGCCACCAGGGGATATGACCTAATATGGAAATGAGTTCTTGCTTGGTTTTTTTCCCTACCAAAAACCCCATGTGAAACAATGGTGACACCGGGGTGTGTGGCCTAATATGCAAATGAATTCCTGCTAGGCTTTTTCCACTAAAAAGCCCTGTATGTAAATAAGTTCCAGCTGGGCTCGTCTACCCAAAAGCCCTGTGTTAAACAATGGCGACACCGGGGTGTGGCCTAATATGCAAATGAATTCCTGCTGGGCTTTTTCCTTCCAAAAAAGCCCTGAGGATAGGGTTTTTTTCTTTTTAGTTGCTGCAGAGAGTCTTATTCTGATCCCCCCTCCCCCCCAAAAAATCCGTGCATAATAATCGGCTCATAAATACTATTCAATAAGGATAGGGGTTTTTTTTTTTGTAAAGTTGCAGCAGAGAGTTTGGAGTTGGAGGAGGAGGGCGCTGCTGAAACGACCCTGCAAATGGGCAGTTTGCAAAGGCACCTCCGTAGGGTTGTTGTTGGGTTTTTTTTTGGGGGGGGGGGTTGCCCGTCCCAGCAGGGCCCTCCCTGCGCCTTTAAAAACCCCTCCCTCTCCCGCATGGGAGTTGTAAACAGTCGCCTCCCCCATCCCTCCCCCTGCCTTTCGGGCCCGGCCCCCTTTCCTCGCTGGCATCTCATTAGCATAGATTAACGCTGGGGGAGCTCGAGTGCAGGTGCAGAGCCAGGGAAAGGGAGAGAGCGCGAGCGAGCGCGAGAGAGACCGGAGGGGAAGCGCCCCAGAGCCACAGCATGCGTTCGGCGGGGAGCGGCGGGCACTCGCCCGGGGCGGCGGCGGCGGCGGCGCTGGCCGGGATTGCGCTGCTGTGCGCGGCCGGCGGAGGTAAGAGCCGCGGCGGCGGTGGGGGGGAAGCCTCCCTTTCTCTCGCTTTGCTTCCTTCCTTCCCTCCCCTCGCCCGGTTGCTTGCTTGCTGCTGCTGCCGCCCTGGCGTTCCGCGCTCGTCCTCTAGTCTACGCCTTGCAAAGCGCTCCTGCAGCGAGCCCGGGCTGCGAGCAAAGAGAGAGCCGAGGAGAAAACGGAGGGGGGGGGGGGTGTCTCCACGGATGCGATCGATCGCGGGGCGCCGTTCGCCGCTCGAACCTCCCCCCCCCGTCACCTCCAGCCGCCGTCCTCCAGGCTTCTTTCCCCTTCCTCTCCGATCTCGCTTTGCTTTTGGCAAAAAAGCAAAAAAAAAAAAAGCTGCCCCGCGGAATGACTCTTTTTTTTTTTTTTTGCGGTGGGGGAGCGCCCCCGATCTGCCCCCCTTTCTTGGGGGAGGGGGGGGCTAGCTACCGCCTGGCCTGGGAGGAAAGGGCGGCTGTCTTGACTTTTGGGGTGGGGAGAGAGAGAGAGCCCTACGCGCTCATCCCTTCCCGCATTGTGTGACCCTAAGATTCACAGCGGCTGCTGCAGCAGCAGAGGGGTGTGTGTGTGTGAGTGTATAGGGGGAACAATGGCAAAGCTCCTGCCCGCCCCGTTTCTTTCCGCTGCGGCGATGGGGGGCAGGTTTCGGGGCTTTGTGCGTGTGGGGTTCGCACCCCCCCCCACTCCTTCCCACGGCTTCCACCCCACTTTGTCCTTCGACCTGTGGGCACATCCAGGTATCTTTGTCTCCCCCTCCCCCCCTTCCTTCTAGCTGGGGCAGGGAGGCTGGGTCTTGCTGCCCCTTCAACTCCAAAACTGGACGTGGTGGAGGGGGTTGTCTTTGGTTGCTCCGGTTTGCTTCTTTGGATTTGGGGGGGGGGGCATTGCTGTGCCTTTATCTGCCCCTCCTGTGCATGCCACTTTTGTGGTGCAACCAAAGATTCGGTTGCTTATTTTATTGTAGTGTTGTGGGGGTGGGGTGAAATTGTTTGGGATTGATTTTACTTTCTCTATTCTGTCGGGTCGTAGTTCCCAAAAGAGGGGTCCAGAAAGCTTCCTCCGCTCTTTCCTGGCCCCCTTCCCTTTCTTATCTCTCTCTCTTTCCCCCCCCCGCCCCCCAGTCTCAGCCTCTGCTTTGAGTTTTGCAGAATGGGATTATAAAACAGCCCTGCTGCTTTTTCCCGCCGACCTCCGACTCCCAACGCGTGGACCCACATTTTCTTCCTCTCCCCGCCGCTTGCCTTGCTTCTGGATCCAAAGAAGAAGGATCGTCGGCCTTGTTTCGAAACAGATTCCCCCCCCCCCAACCCCCGCCTCCGATTTTTGTTTTGATCAATGGGGGGAAAAATTACAGGAACAAGCATGAAAGTAAAAATGGCGTTCCCAAATTCTCCCCGTCCGGGGTATCTGTCAATTCCCATCTGATGCATTGGGAAGAGGGGGGGGGGGCGTTGCGAGCAGAAAGAGAACAAAGCATTGGGGAAAAAATATGGTTGAATCTTTGCACACACACACACACACTCATACAAAACCCCCCTCCTTATCCATAACTCAGTTATGCTAAAAAGCCTGGCTTTAAGCAGACGGGCATCTCCCACCGGTTCGCCACCCCAGTGTTTCAGTTTAGCTGGGATTGCGATTGAATCCTGGCTGCTTTTTGGTTTTTCAAGGCAAGGGGACGAACTGTTTCTCTCCCATCTTGAAACGCGCAGGATTCCTTATGGGGGGGGGGGGAAAGGTCAGGCATCGTTTCCTTCCTTTCGTAAGCCTGCTCACAGGGGGAAAAAAGAGAGTGTGGAACTTTTTCCTTTTTTGCAGCCGGCTGGCACCTCAATCAATCAGCCTCTCTTTGCAGAGGTCAATCTTTCTGCTCAAGCAAAAAGTTCCCGCCTGGCTAGGAGCCTGCAGGCCTCTCAGGTGTTCTGCCTCCCCAGCAGGGGCGCTTGCATGAATCTTCCCTCTCAAGCTGTCCACCTCTCTGTCCTTCACTGCCCAAGGATGCCGTTTTACAGGCAGGCAAAGCACAGGTTGGAGAGAGACACACACACACAGAGGAGTTGAAAGCCTGGCTGTGGCGTAGTGCGGATGGTGCTTCTGTGTGTTCCTGCCCATGCCTTTCTTTTCAACTGCTGTCCGATTCTCCCTGTCCTTTTGGAGTCTTTTTCGAACCAAAGGCTTGATTTTCACCGCTGGGTCGAAAAACAGGCAGGTGGTGGTGATGGAGGGGGGGGCGGGCTTTAGTCAAATGGACCCCCCCCCCCCAGATATCCTGTGCCCCAAATTACATTTTCTCCACCTGACGGCCTTTCCTGTGTTGGTCCTAAAGGACCCTGCAATGGGCTTTTTATCAGATCGACTTCGATGCTTTAGAATTTCAAAGAACTTCTTTTCATTGGACAGACCTTTCCGGGGCAGGTGCTGCAAGGAAACAAAAATCCGTGGAAATGGCAAAAGAGTTTTCTTACAGTGGGGGAAAAATACGTTCAGGAGCTGGGCGCCGGGCTCAGGAAATGAATTCAGTCTTTTGAAGGAGGCCTACTGAATGGATCAGCCCTAGAGTGAGCAGAGGATGGGAACTGCATGGTGCAAATCCATCTTCTCAGAAACCCGGAGCTCTGACTCGACTTTAAAAATCCTGGTTTCCAAACAGAATTGCAGTTGGGTTGTCCCCCCCCCCCCCTCCACCTAGTAGTGTTGGGGATTTCCATTCAGCTCCAGGATTGTTTTCAGTTTTACTTTTGCTGCTGCTCGTTTGCAGGGCTTGGCCAAACGGGAGCTGGCCCGCTTTTTGTGCTGCTTTCTTTTTATTTTTTGGCCCGAAACGTGGAAACGGAATGGTGTGCTTTCTGCTCTGCTTTCTCTCTCTTTCCCTAATCGGATCCAAAAAGGGTGGCTCGAAGCCGGGCGGGGACGGTGGCTGGGGTGGGCATGGGAACCGTTCAAGCCACAGGAGAAGAAAAACAACTTTTGAGGGGATGGAAGGACGTTTGAAAGGCAGACGCTCTGGCTGCTAAATGAAAGGGTTCTGCTCAGGCGAGAGATGCGTTCAGAGTTGGAAGAGGGAAAGATCTCGTGGGGGGGTGGGTGGGAGGAAGGGAGGCAGTGTTCAGCCAGCAGCAGGGGAAGGAATTGAAGGAGAAATGGATGGTGTGGCGGCTGACAGCTGGGGAGGGGGTCGGAGACTAGCTGCCAAAAAAACCCAAGGGGAGGGGAGTGTGGGAGCCCGCCATGGCTTAAATTTGGGTGACTTTGCAATGAACTCTTCCTTATCGGAGGTGGCAGGTCCATACTCCGGGTAATTGCATTCCTCTTGAATCGATAGCTCTGGAGTAAAATCTGTTTTCTAGGTCATCACGGGGGCAGGTAGGTGTGGGTGCATTTCCTGGCTCCTTTAAGCCCCTCCTCCCAACTAATTTCCCTACATCTCACATCACGCAAGGGGCTGTCTCGATGTGGCATGCGGACTTCAGGTTGACGGAAGTCTTGGTCGAATCCCTCGATCAGCGGTGGCTACGGTAGAGTGTTTACGGACGCGGCGGGTGTGGAAAGGGCTGCGAAGCTGCAGCCGGCCTGATGGTGACCTAGTAGGATTTGCAAGGCAAGAAGTGAACGGAGGTGGTTTGCCGTTGCCTGCCTCTGCGTAGCAACCCCGGACTTCCTGGGTGGTCTCCCAGCCAAATACCAACCAGGGCTGACCCTGCTTGGCTTCCGAAATCTGACGAGATCAGGGTAGCCTGGGCCGTCCACGTAAGGGCAGGAGACATATAGAGGTGGTATGTCGTTGTCTGCCTCTGCGTAGCAACCCTGGACTTCCTGGGTGGTCTCCCATCCAAATACCAACCAGGGCTGACCCTGCTTAGCTTTTGAGATCTGATGAGATCAGGGTAGCCTGTGCCATCCACGTCAAGGCAAGAGACATACACAGGTGGTTTGCTGTTGCCTACCTCTGCGTAGCAACCCTGAACTTCCTGGGTAGTCTCCCGTCCAGATACCAACCAGGGCTGACCGTGCTTGGCTTCTGAAATCTGATGAGATTAGGCTAGCGTAGGCCATCCCATCATGGCAAGAGACAAACGGAGGTGGTTTGCCGTTGCCTGCCTCTGCGTAGCAACCCTGGCCTTCCTGGGTGGTCTCCCATCCAGATACCAACCTGGGCTGACCCCTGCATAGCTTCTGAGATCTGACAAGGCCATCTACGTCATCAGGGCAAGAGACATACAGGGATAGTTTGCCATTGCCTGCCTCTGCGTAGCAACCCTGGCCTTCCTGGGTGGTCTCCCATCCAGATACCAACCTGGGCTGACCCCTGCATAGCTTCTGAGATCTGACAAGGCCATCTACGTCATCAGGGCAAGAGACTTACAGGGATAGTTTGCCGTTGCCTGCCTCTGCGTAGCAACCCTGGACTTCCTGGGTGGTCTCCCATCCAAATACCAACCGAGGCTGACCTTGCTTAGCTTCTGAGATCTGATGAGATCAGGGTAGCCTGGGCCATCCACGTCAGAGCAGGAGATATACAGAGGTGGTTTGCCGTTGCCTGCCTCTGCGTAGGGACCCCAGGTGGTCTCCAGTGTTCCCTGTAAGCTGAGCTAGCTCGCAGATTTTTTAGCCTCCGGCTCGCGCCTTTTTGTCTTAGCTCAGGAAAAATGGTCCCACGGCACAATAATGGATGCAGTCGCTCACAACCTTAATACCGCTAGCTCACAAAGCAGAATTTTTTGCTCACAAGACTCCGCAGCTTAGAGGGAACATAGGTGGTTTCCCATCCAAATAGCAACCAGGGTTGACTATGCTTAGCTTCCGAGATCTGACAAGATCAGGTCAGTCTCGGCCATCCGTGTCGGGGCAAGAGACATACAGAGGTGGCTTGCCATTGCCTGCCTCTGCGCAGCAACCCTGGACTTCCTTGGTGGTCTCCCATCCAAATACTAACCATGGCCGACCCTGCTTAGCTTCCGAGATGTGAAGAGATCTCCTAGCCTGGGCTGCCCAGTTCAGGGCAGGGAGCAACAGAAGTGGTTTGCCGTTGCCTGCTGTTGCTTTAGGGGAGGGACGGTGGCTCAGTGGTAGAGCGTCTGCTTGGCAAGCAGAAGGTCCCAGGTTCAATCCCCGGCGTCTCCAACCAAAAAGGGTCCAGGCAAATAGGCATGAAAAACCTAAGCTCGAGACCCCGGAGAGCCGCTGCCAGTCTGAGTCGACAATACTGACTTTGATGGACCGAGGGTCTGATTCAGTAGAAGGCAGCTTCATATGTTCATATAGCAGCCCTGGGTGCTGTCCCATCCGAATGCTAACCGGGTGCATAGCTTCCAAGATCTGGTGAGATTGGGCTAGCCTGGGCTATGGTGGTTAGGACTTAGCCGCTTTGATATAAAGGAAAGGAAAGGTCTCCTGTGCAAGCACCAGTGATTTCCCATTCTGGGGTGACGTTGCTTTCACAACGTTTTCATGGCAGACTTTTTACGGGGTGGTTTGCCATTGCCTTCCCCACTCATCTACACTTTCCCCCCCAGCAAGCTGGGTACTCATTTTACCGACCTCGGAAGGATGGAAGGCTGAGTCAGCCTCGAGCCGGCTACCTGAAAACCCAGCTTCTGCCGGGGATCGAACTCAGGTGGTGAGCAGAGCTTTGGACTGCAGTACTGCAGCTTTAACACTCTGCGCCACGGGGCTCTTACTTTTGAAAGAAGAGCTTTGTGCAAAACTCAGTTTCTTAAAAAAATAATGTGTGCTAAGGTGCAATCCCCTGGAAACATTTCCCAAGAAACTCAGCAACGTGCTTATGAGGCCTCCCCGCACATGCTCAAAAGCTTCTCTTCACTGGAAAATTCATCTGTGTTGGGCCTTAGGCTATGTCCTGGATTTTCACCTTGTTTTACAAACCTGGGATTTTTTTTTTCTTTTGAGGAACAAGGGGCAGTCACTTAAAATAAAAGCATTCCAGCAGCCGGGCCTTGTCAGAGGAACATTTTCAAAATAAAAGGCCGATGCGGAATGGTGGCTTTTTCGAAATCAAAGGCGGCTGTTATTTTCTGCGATGCTTTGATCTCGGGTCAGGGGGGAACAGAAAGCAACACGGTGTTTTCGGCACACGGCTTACGCGGTTTTTTGAAGGAAAGGACAGTGGCTTAAAAAATGAAGGTAACGAAAGCTGCTGATTCAAAATAAGAAATGTTCCAGAGCCAGTTTGGTGTAGTGGTTGTGCGGTCTCTTATCTGGGAGAACCGGGTTTGATTCCCCACTCCTCCACTTGCACCTGCTGGAATGGCCTTGGGTCAGCCATAACTCTCGCAGAGCTGTCCTTGAAAGGGCAGCTTCTGGGAGAGCTCTCTCAGCCCCACCCACCTATCAGGGTGTCTGTTGTGTGTGTGGGGGAAGATAAAGGAGTTTGTGAGCTGCTCTGAGATTCAGAGCGGAGGGCGGGATATAAATCCAATAGCATCGTCATCCGGAGTAGTGGTCTCTCTTTTTTGGGCTCAAAATAATCCGTTTGGTTCTGTAGGGTTCAATGTTCTCTCTAAGCCGCAGAGTTTTGTGAGCAAAAGATTCTACTTTGTGAACTACTGGCATCAAAGTTGTGAGCTAACACATAAATAAGTGTGCCTTGGGGGTCATCCTTCCTGAGCGAAGACAAAAATGTGTGAGCTGGAGGCTAAGAATCTGTGAGCTAACTCACGCTAACTCAGATTAGAGGGAACACTGCTTGTGAGCTACTGGCATGAAAGTTGTGAGTTACTGCATCAATTATTGCGCTCTGGGGTCATCCTTCCTGAGCTAAGACAAAAATGTGTGAGCTGGAGCCTAAAAAACTGTGAGCTAGCTCACGCTAACTCAGCTTAGAGGGGACGCTGGTGGGGTTCTGAGTCTCTGAGAAGAGAGGGGAGCCGCCGTTGTGTTCGATGGAGCTGTGAACTGGGATAACTCCGAGCCAGGAGGGCACCCAAGGAGTCTTCTGGGGTCAGCAGAATTGGTATGGCGGAGAAGGAAGCATCTTCCTTCCCTCTCCCCATAATAATTGATCATTAGCATGCACACTAGAGCCCCTGTTCAGTTTCCGAGACCCCCCACCACGAGAACAAACTCCCCCAACCCGCATCCGACGGGAACAGTGTGTGTTTGTGTTCTGCGTATTGCACGGGTAACTGGGCCCTTTTATGCAAATGTGCTTACCAAACACTTTCTCGGTGTGATGCCAGAATTAATTGTTGGGAGGGTTTTTAAAAAGCGTGCATAAAATAACCGCAGTGACTGGACCAGGATGGTGGGGTTTTTCCCCCCTGGAGCAGTCTTTTTATAGCTTTCTGGAGCTGCACACTGTTTGCTGTCGGTTGTTTGGGGGGGGGGGTGCAAGGAAGAGTTGAATTATGGAAGACAAACGAGTCTACCTTTATTTCGTGATTCGTCAGGCCTTGGCCTGGAATTAGTTTCCAGTTGACGGGTTTCTTTCCGGATTGTGTAAAACAGGGGTGGGCAAACTTGCTTCACGTAAGAGCCGCATAGAACAGGGGTGGCCGACGGTAGCTCTCCAGATGTTTTTTGCCTACAACTCCCATCAGCCCCAGCCATTGGCCATGCTGGCTGGGGCTGATGGGAGTTATAGGCAAAAAACATCTGGAGAGCTACCGTCGGCCACCCCTGGCATATGAACATATGAAGCTGCCTTATACTGAATCAGACCCTTGGTCCATCAAAGTCAGTATTGTCTTCTCAGACTGCCAGCGGCTCTCCAGGGTCCCAAGCTGAGGTTTTTCACACCTATTTGCCTGGACCCTTTTTTGGAGATGCCAGGGATTGAACCTGGGACCTTCTGCTTCCCAAGCAGATGCTCTACCACTGAGCCACCGTCCCTCCCTAAGAATAGAATGAGCATCAGATGTTTGAGAGCTGCAAGATGTGATGTTGGAGGGAGGGAGGGAGGAAGGAGAATAGATAGGAGATGGAGGGAGAGGTGGAAAGAAAGCCACTTTAACTTCAAATGTATTCTCCGAGCCACCAGTGGGGGCTTCAAGAGCCATGCAATATGTGTGAAAGAGCCACATGTGGCTCCCGAGCCACAGTTTGGCCACCCCTGGTGTAAAATAAAGAATAAGGTCTCTGGGCATGTGCAGGTTGTATCTCCCCTTTTCTTGTAAGAAGCAAAAAGGGACACCCTACCTTTTCTTTTCAAAGAACCTGCTATCCAAACAGCTTCCGAGGGGTCAGCGAGGGAAATGAAGGCTTGCGTTAGGGTTTGGAGGTTTGGTGTTACCCAAAAGAGCTTTGAAGAGGCTTCAGGCTTGCGCGTTCCCTGCTCCCTCCTCCCCAAGGGCAGTTACCCTTTGGGGATAGGCAGTGGCTTGCTGGTTCAACCGGTCTGGCTTGGTACTTGTGTAGCAAACTGGGCACTGTAGCCTTTTCTTTTTTGTTTGTTTGCAAGTAAATTCCAAACTGTGGTTTGCCACGAAAACAGAAGTGAGTGATTTGCTCGCCAGGCCAAAGGGGAAGCGGTAAGGCAGTGGTCCCCAACCTTTTTGGCACCAGAGATCAGTATTGTGGAAGACAATTTTTCCATGGACCTGGGGTGTGTGTGTGTGTGTGATGGTTTCGGGATGATACAATTGTGCACTTTATTTTGGTGTGGTGCTTAAGTGTACGGACTCTTATTGGAGAGAACCGGATTAGATTCCCCACTCCTCCACTTGCAGCTGCTGGAATGGCCTTGGGTCAGCTGTAACTCTGGCAGAGTTGTCCTTGAAAGGGCAGCTTCTGGGGAGAACTCCCTCAGCATCGCCCACTTCACAGGATATCTGTTGTGGGGGAGGAAGATAAAGGCGATCGTGTGCCACTTTGAGATTCAGAGTGGAGGGTCGGATATAAATCCAATGTCATCTTCTTATTACTACATTGTGATATATAATGAAATATACAACTCACGGCCTGGTTGCTAACAAGCCACAACCCGGTACTGGTCCACGGCCCGGGAGTTGGGGACCCCTGCTTTAAATCACTTCTCCAAGCCAGCATTTAATGGAAAATGCATTTTAAGTTGCTTTCTTTCCACCTCTCCCTCCATTCTCCTTCCCCCATCTGTTTGCCTCCCTCCCTTTCTCGTGGCTCTCAAACATCTGACATTTATTCTATGTGGCTCTTACGTAAAGCGGATTTGGCCATCCCTGATATAAATTGTAGATTCTGGCCCCAATTACGTAATCCACAATAACACAGAGTCCGTTAATTGCTCTATAGCTCCTCAAGCCTGGGTTCAACTGAGAACATGTTTTTCTGCAAGTGTGTGGAAGACCTTCAGATTGTCCAGGGAAGGGCTTTGAAGAGGGAATGCAGAAGCTCTGGGATGCGCGCATTTTGAACCAGGAGCCTGCACGGAAGCCAAGCCCCCGTCCCTCTCTCCCTTCCCCCCTTTGGCAGATCCGGGTTTCGCCGATCTTGGCTTGTTGGCGGGGAGAAGAAAATAGTAGACTAATCCCAAGAAATCATAGCCTTGGGTTGTTTTGATGCTCCCAGGAGCAGCCCGTGCTGCGTCTAAATCAAATCTGTGCCCCACTGTGAAATTGGAAGCTTTCTTTCTTTTTGAGAAACTGCATCTTCTGACCCAGATTTTCACCCCCGTCCATTTCTCAAGTGCATTGGGTGTGTGTGTGTGTGTGTGGGGTGTTTCTGACGGTGGTGAAGGAGATCAGGACAACAGAGACGATGAGGAATGTGTTGTGCCTGCACTCTGTGATGGTGTCTCTGTCCTGGCTTGGAGGGGAAAATTACACTGCCCGGTTGCCCAGAGTGGTAAAGCTGCAGTACTGCAGTCCTAAGCTTTGCTCACAACCTGAGCTCAATCCCGGCAGAAGCTGGGTTCAGGTAGCCGGCTCTAGTTCGACTCAGCCTTCCATTTTTCCGAGGTTGGTAAAATGAGTAACCCAGCTTGCTTGGGGGAAAGTGTAGGTGATTGGGGAAGGCAATGGCAACAAAAGGAATGGTCCCCTGTGCAAGCACCAGTCGTTTCCGACTCTGGGGTGACGCTGCTTTCATGTTTTCACGGCAGATTTTTTACGGGGTGGTTTGCCATTGTCTTCCTCAGTCATCTACACTTCCCTCCCAGTAAGCTGGGTACTTATTTTACCTCGGAAGGATGGAAGTCAACCTCAAGCTGGAAGTCAACCTCAAGCCGGCTACCTGAAAACCCAGCTTCCGCCGGGGATCGAACTCAGGTCATGAGCAGAGCTTAGGACTGCAGTACTGCAGCTTTAACACTCTGTGTCACGGGGCGAAAACGTTGTGAAAGCAACGTCACCCCATAGTCGGAAACGACTGGTGCTTGCACAGGGGGGACTACCTGTACCTTTTTATGTTAAATCCAAGGGGGCTCTCTGGGAGTCTAAAACCATTGAGGAGTCAGTCTTAAAATGGCAGCTTCTTTTATCCCAGAGTCCTAGTTTGTCCTCCTGCCCCTCTGGACTGCCAGCGCGAAATAGTTCTGCAGCCAGTGGAGTCCTGAGAAAAGGGCTTTTGTTTTGTTCTGTGGCCGCTGCTCCTGCCAGTGATTGAAATCTTACCTTAAAGTAGAGATAGGCAGTTAGCCAAGCATAGCTCTCCTCGGGGGTTTCTCTATCCACTCCTTCAGCAAAGCCCCTAATCCATTTCTACCCCTGTCAAGACTTTCACTCAGTTTACACACCTCTTTCCCACCCGGGGGTGTGTCGTGTGTGTGTGTGTGTGTGTGTGCAAGTGTCGTTGGGTAGCTTCCATATTATGGCAACCCTATGGGTCCAGAAGAGAGTGACGAAGATGGTGAGGGGTCTGGAGACCCTTTGATGAAGGTTGAAGAAGCTGGGCATGTTTAGCCTGGAGAGGCGGCGGCTGAGAGGTGATATGATCACCATCTTCAAGTACTTGAAGGGCTGTCATGTAAAAGATGGGGTGGAATTGTTTTCTGTGGCCGCAGAAGGTAGGACCAGAAGCAATGGGTTGAAATTAAATCAAAAGAGTTTCTGGTTCAACATTAGGAAGAACTTCCTGACCGTTAGAGCGGTTCCTCAGTGGAAGAAGAAGTGTGGATTTATACCCCGCCCTTCTCCCTGAATCAGAGACTCAGAGCGGTTTACAATCTCCTATGTCTTCTCCCCTAACAAGAGACACCCTGTGAGGTGGGTGGGGCTGAGAGGGCTCTCACACCAGCTGCCCTTTCAAGGACAACCTCTGCCAGAGCTATGGCTAACCCAAGGCCATTCCAGCAGGTGCAAGTGGAGGAGTGGGGAATCAAACCCGGTTCTCCCAGATAAGAGTCCGCACACTTAACCACTACATCAAACTGGAACAGGCTTCTTCATGAAGTGGTGGGCTCTCCTTCCTTGGAGGTGTTTAAACTGAGGCTAGGTGGCCACCTGGCAGCAATGAGGATACTTTGTCTGATAAGTTAAAAGAAAAAAAGATAACAAGCAAATTGAAGGCAAATGGACTCTGTTTCATGAAGAACAAGAAGGTAGGAATTGTTTAAGATGCTCAGTGTAGATGAAGGCTAATAAATAGATATCAAGGAAAATAACCAGAATATTAATGTATAAATTGCTGCCTCTGCTTCTAAATGTATGTTTTATATGTGTAAGTCAAGTTGGGTGTGGGGAAGGGTGGTAGGAATTCCTTATATCTGTGTTTGCGGCAGAGTTATGTATGTCTATTGGATGTTATAATAATAATAATAATAAAAATAAAAAAAAAAGCAATGAGGATCCTGTGCCAGTTTGGTGTAGTGGTTAAGTGTGCGGACTCTTATCTGGGAGAACCGGGTTTGATTCCCCACTCCTCCACTTGCACCTGCTGGAATGGCCTTGCATCAGCCATTGCTCTCGCAGAGTTGTTCTTGAAAGGGCAGACTCTTATCTGGGAGAACCGGGCTTGATTCCCCCCTCCTCCACTTGCACCTGCTGGAATGGCCTTGGGTCAGCCATAGCTCTGGCAGAGGTTGTCCTTGAAAGGGCAGCTGCTGTGAGAGCCCTCTCCAGCCCCACCCACCTCACAGGGTGTCTGCTGTGGGGGAGGAAGGTAAAGGAGATTGTGAGCCGCTCTGAGACTCTTCGGAGTGGAGGGCGGGATATAAATCCAATATCTTCATCTTCTTCTTCTTTGAATTTAGGGAAAGGCATTTGTGAATTCCCTGCATTGTGCAGGGGGTTGGACTAGATGACCCTGGAGGTCCCTTCCAACTCTGTGATTCTAATCTCCCAAACGTCCTGTTGTAAACAGCCTTGCCAATGCCAACTCTTTTATAGCAGAATGAGTCTGCTGGTTCAGCTTGCCGGTCTGCAAACTGGAGGCCACGGCTTCCTTCATGGAATCAATCCGTCTCCCGTTGTGCCTTCCTCTTTCCCTTTGTGCCTGCCTGCATTTGAAAGCTCCTGCCTTGAGTAAACTTTTGTTGGTCTTAAAAGGTGCCACTGACCTCAATTCCCCCCCTCCCAGCATTATCGCCTTTCTCACTGATTCTTGTTCTTTTATAATGTGACCAAAGCACGGGGCTTTTTTCCCGAGCAGGAACGCAGTTCCGGCTTGGTGTCAGGGTGTGTGGTCCAATATGTAAATAAGTTCCGGCTGGGCATTTTCTACCAAAAAGCCCTATGTGAAACAAGGGTGATGTCAGGGGGTGCGGCCTAATATGCCAATGAGTCCCTGCTGGGCTTTTTCTACCAAAAAAGCCCTGCCAAAGCACAATAATGTTAGTTGTCGTTTTAGCTTCTAGGGAGAGTTCAGACTTGATTGGATCAAGAACCCACTGATTTGGCTTTCTGACAGTCCACGATCTCCTTAAAACTCTCACGGGATGCCACGTTTCAAATGAATCAACCTTTGTCGTCCTCCAGTTTCCACACCATTACATGGTAATGGGGAATGCAGTAGACAAATTTATTTATATATTTAATATAAGCTCTTCCGCCAGAATTTGGTCGCTCGGGCAGGCAGAACAGGTTGAGGGGTGAAGATTTTTGTTGAGAAAAGAGGAGTTAGTTTCTCCTCCATTTTAAACCATAGATCCAGTGGATGTAACCAATGTTCCCTCTAAGCTTGCGGAGCCCGGTGAGGAAAAATTGTACTTTGTGAGCCATCGGCTTTAAAGTTCTGAGCTCCTGCATCAGTGAGCTAACTCTGAGCTCCTGAATCTGTGAGCTAACTCACGCTAACTCAGCTTAGAGGGAACACTGCTTGTGAGCTACTGGCATTAAAGTCATGAGCTGCTGCATAGATTATTGTGCTCTGGGGTCATCCTTTTTGAGCTAAGACAAAAATCTGTGAGCTGGAGGCTAAAAATCTGTGAGCTGGAAGCTAAAATTTGTGCTCTGGAGGCTAAAAACCTGTGAGCTAGCTCATGCTAGCTCAGCTAAGAGGGAACACCGCTTGTGAGCTACTGGCCTTAAAGTTGTGAGCTGCTGCATCCATCAGTGTGCTCTGGGGTCATCCTTCCTGAGCTAAGACAAAAATGTGCGAGCTGGAGGCTAAAAAGCTGTGAGCCAGCTCACGCGAACTCAGCTTAGAGGGAACACTGCTCCAGAGGTGCAGTTGAAATCAGGCCCCGCTTCCCCGCTGTGCTCCATTCCCTTGCTAGCGCTGCCCCCGTCTCTCTCCTCTGTGCGAGGAATCATTGGCATCAGCTCTTCGGGAAGCCCCTGGCGGCCAGCGGCTGCCACGGCAGCTCTCCGCGCTGCCGCGGTCCCCTTTCAGCAGCAGCCGGGAAGCGGTGGAGCAGCAGGACCCGGCGGCGGCGTCGCTGCCGGCGGAGCTCTTTAAGCAGGCAGCTCACGCCTCGCCTCTCGCCTTCCATTCAGAAAATAACCGCCCCCCGCTCCTTGGAAGGGATTGGAGCCAGGCGGGGCGCGAGCGGGAAGGTCACTCGCTCTCGGTGGCCACTTGGGTGGGTTTTGCCCCCTGCCAAAAGGCTCGCGCGCCTGGAATAAAGTTTGGGCTTTTTGCTGCCTGCCTCGCCTCTTTTCAATCCGGATCTGCCCCCCCTCCCTTTTCCCCCTCCCCGTTCTAAGTCTGAGTCAAAGACACCCAGCCAGAATTAATTATGCAAGTTAATTAGGCTTGTGCACATGTACTTAATTTTTGCATAAGAGGCCCTTTTCCCGACTTTCTGGTTTTTGCATTTTTTTAAAAAAAGACTGTCTTTTTGGCAAGGAAGGGAATAATGGAGGGGGGGGGGGAATGCGAAGGGGAGGTTGGTTGGGCAGCAGGAGGAGGGGCGCAGAGCAAGGCTTGGGGTCAGGGCTTTTTCTGTAGCAGGAACTCCTTTGCATATTAGGCCACACCCCCTGGTGTAGCCAATCCTCCAAAAGCTTCGTACAGGGCCTACTGCAAGCTCCTGGAGGATTGACTACATGGGGTGTGTGTGGCCTAATATACAAAGGAGTTCCTGCTTGTGGTTAATAATGAAGAAGAGTTGGATTTTGTAGAAAAAGCCCAGCAGGAACTTATTTGCACACTAGGCCATACACCCCTGATGTCACCATTGTTTCACACAGGGCTTTTTTGTAGAGAAAGCCCAGCAGGGACTCATTTGCATATTAGGCCACACCCCCTGACACCAAGCCAGCTGGAACTGCGTTCCTGCTAAAAAAAAAAAAAAGCCCTGTTTAATTATTCCCCACCTTTCACGCAGAGTCTCAGAGCGACTTACAATCTCGTTCCCTTCCTCTCCCCACAACAGACACCCTGTCAGGTAGGTGGGACTGAGAGAGCTCTTTCAAGAACTGTGACTGACCAAAGGTCACCTGGTAGTTGCAAGTGGAGGAGTGGGGAATCAAACCCGGTTCTCCCAGATTAGAGTCCAGCACACGAAACCCAACTGGGTCTCCAAACTGATGCTTCCGTCTTGCCTGGAAGCCTTTCCCAGTTCCCACTTTCTTCTTCAAGCCTTCCTTAAGTTCAGGGTTGCCAACCTCCAGGTGGTGGCTGGAGATCTTCTGCTATTGCAATTGATCTCCAGGCCGCGTAGATCAGCTCCCGTAGAGAAAATAGCTGCTTTGGAGGCGGACTGTATGGCATTCTACCTTCCCCTCCCCAAACCTCCACCCTCCAGACTCAGAGCTGGCACAATCTGCTTCAGTTCCACCTACAATCCTGAGGACTATAAACTTGCTAGTGGGTCAGTGCTGCTAGACAGCCAGCAGCTGCCTCATTCCAAATTTGTTGCCAGATACCCATTGCTTGCGTGAAATGCAGACATACGTTTTCGTATAGAAGATTTTAATTTTTCTTAAACTTCAAATACAGCCACCAAACGGCTTAATGCAATTCAAGTAACCAACTTAGCATCAGTAGAATATTACAGCACCATAATTGTATTCTTCGTTAACACAATCTTGGTCTGTATAGAGATAACTTTCCCTGTTACGTTCTTAAAATGGTAACTTCCACATAAAATATCTATAGTTAGATTAACTAACTGGCTTTCAAAAATGCAGCATTGGCAAGATTGCAAACATAAATGATGCAAGGGTGCCTTGAGACGGACGTGGCATCCCCTCTGGCTACTTATGACTTTTCCTTTTATGAAATGCTTCAAGGCAGAGGGACTTAAACAATTGCCTTTCCCTGAGGGTCAGCAGCCATGGGATCAAGTTGAAAACTCATGAGAATGGACTCTTTCGGAGGGGAGGGAGAAACTGCAGCTTGGGAGCTACATATGGTTCTTTCAAACCTATTGTGCGGCTCTTGAAGCCCCCACTGCCCTGTTGGCTGGCTTGGGGAAGGCATTTCTCTCCTTAAATCACTTCTCCGAGCCAAGTCAGCCAATGGCTTGCAGAATGCATTCTGTGTTAAAGTTGCTTTCTTTCTACCTCTTCCTCCACAACCATCTCTCTTCCTTCCTCCCACATCTGACTCATGTCTTGTGGCTTTCGAAAATCTGATGTTTATTCTGTGTGGATCTTACACTAAGCGAGTTTGGCTGCCCCTGGACTATGTGTTTATTTGTGTTATTTGTAGTCCGTCTTTCTCACACAGACTCAAGGCTGATTACACACAGTGAGCCAGTACAGTTACAAAAGGAGTGAGCTTCAAAAGCTGATGCATTAGGATTTTAGAAGTCTGGAACCAGCAGAAATAACTGAAGCAGATTCACACGCACATTAAGTGGTACAGAAATTGTGTAACTAGGACCCTGCTTTCTGTAAACTGTGCATAGCAGTATAGACTGCAAGTCTGTAATCAGCCTTGCTGCTTGTGCAGAAATTCAATGCAAAACTTGGTTTGTTGTTAGCCGTTAGTTCTCCCTGCACGCATGTGCCTTTCTTCCCATTCCTCTCCTCCCCTCCCCCCTACAGTCTCCATAGCAATTTCATGGGTGCTTACCCACGATTGTAGACCATGTGGCTCCTTTTTTCTTAAACAAACACCCAACCTGGGATGTTGGTTTCCTTCTCGGATCCTGGACAGCTTTACCGCAGGCGTTTAAAACGCAGTCCATCTGGAGGGCTTCGACCTAAATCTTGAGGCGTTATCTCCCCCAGCCCTCAGCCCAGGGCAGGCCGATCGTCTGTCTAAAAGGAAGCTCTCCTAGTCTCGGCTCTGCGATCCCGGACTTGGAGCCGGTTGTCTGATGAACGAGGTGTGAGCTGACAGGGATGAAGGCCCCCCCACTCCCCAAGCAGGGTTCACACTTCTTCATCCTGAATTGCGGCTCTGCTGGCCCCCTCCCCTCGCTGAAGTGCGAAGATCTTGCAAGACTTGACAGGGTGCGAGGGAACCAGAATAGCACCGGCTTCTGCCCTGGCATTTGTCGCCTTACCTGAATCCCACTTAAAAGCCAGCCTCGTTCCTCTCCTCCACTTGGCTGGAGGCGGTGGGAGGGAGAAGGAAGCATTTCTGTTCTCTCTCTCTCTCTCTAAATTAGTGGTTTTGGAAACGCCTGTCTTTGAGGGCTGTTTTCTGTTGATTTGTGAGCCAAGGAGCTCCTGTGTGGTTGCAA
Organism: Heteronotia binoei; assembly: GCF_032191835.1. Taxonomy (NCBI): domain Eukaryota; kingdom Metazoa; phylum Chordata; class Lepidosauria; order Squamata; family Gekkonidae; genus Heteronotia; species Heteronotia binoei. The sequence continues at coordinate 43,399,002 of NC_083239.1, read as the reverse complement.
AGCACTGGGGAGGTGTGCTCTCTGTGCCTTTTTGGTTGGCACGGGGCATCCGCTAGCCTATTCTGTCCGGGGCCGGCCCTAGACTGTCTGGCCCTCTAGGCAAGGCTAACGTCTGGTATCCCCCTTGCCAGGGGTCATTTTGTAGAAAAATAGGTGGTGGAGCTCACCGAGGGATTATTATGCAGCTGCGCCTATGATTCAATGGACAAGGAGGCGGAACTCTCAGAAGGAGAAGGTGGAGCTCTCGGAAAGGTTCAGGAGCTGTGCTCCTGTGAGCTCCCACTGAATCCGAGGCCTGCCCCCTGCACTGATGATGTTACCGAGTCGCATTTGGTGCCCCCAGAAGGCCAGCGCCCTAGGTAGTCACCTAGTTTGCCTAGTGGCCGGGGCAGCCCTGATTGTGCCTGTCTCCCTACACTAATGAAAGTGTGCTGCGCAGTGTCTCCAAGCATGACAGGAGACGGCCCCTCCAGGTAGCTGCATCTTCGGATCTTCTTTTCAAGAAGCGCCTCTTCATCTTTAGACCCTGGCCTGGGCGCCGGAGGGACTTTGGCTGATCTCAGAAGCTGAGCAGGGTCAGCCCTGGTCAGTCCTTGGATGGGAGGCCGCCCAGGAAAGCCAGTATTGGTCCATGGAGGCAGCAGTGCCGCATTAAGCCCTGCGGAGGCCCCTAGCCAGTTGAAATTTCAGGGGCCCTCTTGCAAATGATCTCAGAGTTGGCGCGCCTGCCCCACCGCCCACGGCCCCTGCTGCAGCCTGCAGGCGCTCTCTCAAAAGCCCCTTTGACAAAGCTGCGGGGGAGAGGCGGAGAGAGGCAAAACTTGGCGATGACGCCAGCAGCAGCCGCGCCATGCAAGTGAGCGGCTCAGTTGCTGGCTGCATGTGCAGGCTGGGAGGGCTGCAAGCAGAGGGGGAAACGGGGGGGGGAAGCTTGTCTGGGCCCCCTAAAGGCATGGGGCCCCCTAGGCCAGTGCCTACTTGGCCTAATTGTTAAGCCGGCCCTGGGAGGCAGGCAGTGGCAAACCGCCTCCGTCTTGGCAGGCATTGGCCAAGCTTGCTTAGCATAAGAGCCACAGAGAATAAACGTTAGATTAGGGGTGTCGAACTCATTTGTTATGAGGGCCGGATGTGACATGAATGAGACCTTGTTGGGCCAAGCCATGCTGGACCGGGCCATGTGCGTACCTGTTTAAGATTAGGTCGCAGAGATATAAACTTTATAAAGGACACAGACAAACACAAATATATATATTTTTAAAACTTAAAAACATGCTTAAAACGTTAGCACTCCTTGGTTTTAAAGATGCTTTCTTTGTATCCCTCCCATGGGATCCAAGGGACTGGGCAGAGGAAGCTCTGGCTCTTTCCTTCCTTCCTTCCCCAGGGGACTGGGGGCGGGGGGAGGAGCCTCAGCCAATAGAAGGAAGAGAGGCTTGGCTCAGTAGCTCTGCTGTGCAATTGGTAGAACCTGGCAAAGCAAGCTATTCCTCCCCCTTTCCTCCCCAATGGAGCCTCAGTCACTGGAGAAAACAGAGGTTTTGCTCTGTAGCTCCTGTGCAGTTGAGCAAGCCTTGCAAAGCAAGCTGTTATGCAGACGGAAGCGAGAGAGAGGGAGAAGGAAGTAGATGTCAGCTAGTTGCTTGGGGGGGGGGCTGATAGGAGCTCTCCGAGGGCCTGATTCGGCCCCTGAATTGCATGTTTGACACCCCTGCGTTAGATGTTTGAGAGCCGCAAGACGTTTGAGAGCTGGAAGGAAGGCAAGCAGGCAAATAGATGGGGAGGGAGAGATGGAAAGAAAGTAACGTTAACTTTAAATGCATTCTCCAAGCCACTGGTTGTCTTAGCTTGGAGAAGTGATTTAAAGAGAGAAATGCCTTCTCCAAGCTGGCCAGTGGGGTGTCGAGAGCGGCCCAATATGTGTGAAAGAGCTGCATGTGACTCCTGAGCCACAGTTTGGCCGCCCCTGCTTTATACCATGCTGGCTTTGAAACCAGTCACTTCCCCTTCTCTCCTGACTGGATTCTTCATATTATTATTTACTATAATCATAAATAACCTGTCAGCCGCCCTGAGCCCTGCTCGCAGGGAAGGGCAGCCTGTGCATCGAATATCATAAATTAAACAGCTATTATTATTTACGTTGTTTATAGTCCTCTATTTCATTTGTACTCAGGGTGGATTACACCGAGCAATCCCTAGTTTCCACATCCCTTCACTATCGTTGAGGCTCCCTTATCCTGATGGAACCTGACTGTCCAATCCCTCCCTCCCTCTCTCTCTCTCTCCATCCTTCCCTCCCTCCCTCCATCCATCCAGGAGTGGAATTCTAGCAGGAGCTGCTTTGCATATTAGGCCACACCCCCAGATGTAGCCAATCCTTCAAGAACTTAGAAGGCTCTTTTTTGTAGGCTCTTGGAGGGTTGGCTACATCAGGGGGTGTGGCCTAATGTGTAAAGGAGCTCCTGCTAGAATTCCACTGCTCCCTCCCTCCATGACTTTTTTTGAGCAGGAATTCCCAGGAACGCAGTTTCGTTTGGCTTGGTACCAGGGGGTGCGGTCTAATATGCAAATGAGTCCCTGCTGGTTTTTTCCTACAAAAAAGCCCAGTGCGAAACAATTGTGATGTCAGGGGGTGTGGCCTAATATGCCAACGAGCTCTTGCTGGGCTTTTTCTGCAAAAAAAGCCCTCCATCCGTCACATCCATCTACCCGTCCGTCCACTGTTTGAAATGAGGCTGTGTGATCCAGGCAGAGTCAGGATTTCATAGAGCAGATTAGCTGTCCACCAGCTGCTCTCTTTCCCCATCTCTCGCGCTCCCCATCTCCTGTGCTTCCACCCCTTTGAAGAGGCACCACGAAACCTGCAAAAAGCGATTGCAGTCTGGGCCAGAGTGAGCATACCTTTGTCCCCTTAAGATGACACCCAAATACTTGGGTGGGTTGCCATTCCTCAGGAGGACCGCTAATTAGGTTTGCCCAATTCAAGAAATATCTGGGGACTTTGGAGGTGGAGCCAGGTACAAGGGTGTGACAAGCATAATTGAACTCCAAAGGGAGTTCTGGCCATCACATTTAAAGGGACTGCACACCTTTGAAATGCCTTCTCTCTATTGGAAATAATGGATAGGGACACCTTCTTTGGGGGCTCATAGAATTGGACCCCTTGATCCAATCCTTTTAAAGCTTCGAGGGCATTTTGGGGATAGGCACTGGATGCCATGCTGAAAATTTGGTGCCTCTTCCTCAAAAAATAGACCCCCCCCCCAAGAGCCCCAGATACCTGTAGATAAATTCTCCATTATCCCCTATGGGAATCGGTCTCCATAGGGAATCACGGAGTTCCCAGCAGACATTCCCCTCCCCCCCACTTTCTGATGACCCTGAAGCAGGGGGAGGGCCTCCAAACCGGGGGATCCCCTGCCCCCACCTGGGGGTTGGCAACCCTTTCGCTAATGCCGCCTGAGTAATTGCCTAACTGCGTGAATAGTTTTTTTGAGCATTGGTTCCAAAAAGTGAAGTACTGTGATCAAGAAGAAGGGGACATCGAAACACGTGATTATCTAGAATACGTGTTATCCCATATACTTTGACACAGTCTCTGAGTCCTGCCTTCCTTGCAGCTTTGTACATTTTTGGAGAACTTCCGAACCTTGTTTCAGCTACAGTTGCCACTTTGCAACTAAGTAGTGGATCAACCTATTGTTACAAATAACATCAACAGATGAAACAAGAGGTCTGCGTAGCAAGCAAGAAATTTATTTATAGGCTTTTTGCATGGGTGGACTCTCTTCAGTGTTCTCTTTATGTCTGTTTATAATTTCGTTTTTTAAAACACGAACTGTGTGTAAAAATCGGGTATTTTACCCTGTGGTTTGTTATATATTATGCTAAAAGTGAAAAAGCATAAAAAATGAGATGAATTGAACTAACACTAAGCTTGCATAGCAAGTTTTTTGAGAAATAGAGTGTTTTGTGAAGATTTCTTGTGAGTAAGGTTGTGGAACACAGGTGTCTCCTATTTACCAATCCATCACTGTGTTTCATCCCGTGTGGATGACACAGTCCTCAGGAGGGGGCAGGGGATTCCCCTATTTGGAGGCCCTCTGCCCGCTTCAGGTCATCACAAAGGGGGGGGGGGGAGAGGGAAATGTCTGCTGCGCACTCCATTATGCCCTATAGAGACCGATTCCCATACGGTATAATGGAGAATTGATCTTTGGGTATCTGGGGATCTAAGGGAGCTGTTGTTTTAGTTAGAGGCACCAAATTTTCAGCATAGCATCCGGTGCCTCTCCTCAAAGCACCCTCCAAGTTTCAAAAAGAGTGGGCCAGGGGGTTCAGTTCTATGAGCCCCCAAATAAGGTGCCCCTATCCTTCATTATTTCCAATGGAGGGAAGGCATTGAAAAGGTGTGCGATCCCTTTAAATGTGATGGCCAGAACTCCCTTTGGAGTTAAATCGTGCTTGTCACACCCTTGCTCCACCACCATTGTCTCCTGGCTCCACCCCCAAAGTCTCCTGGCTCCACCTGCAAAGTCCCCCGATAATTCTTAAATTGGACTTGGCAACCCTATCTAGGAGCATGCATCCGAAGAGGAGGTTGCTTGAGGCACAGGGTGGAGGAGGTCGGAAGGCGGCCGGTTGGTCCATCCTCAAGGCAGTTGGGGAGGGCGGTGGAGGAGGAAGCCGGGCGTGGGACGGGAAGAGTGCCTTCGGTGACACCCAGCGTCAACGGCTGCCCGAGTAAATCTCCTGCCAGCCTCACGGGGCCTGGCAATCTATCATCATCCACATATTAAAGGACAGTATTAATGAAGAGCCGGGAGAAGAGGGGCCATCGGGCTTCTGGGAAAGCCAACAATGCCTTCGATACAGCTCCACTCTGGGCACAGTGCCGCGATTCTGTTTGGGAACTGGAAAGCTAAAACCAAGAAGTTTTGACCTCCAGCCCTTCGCTGTGTTTCCCGGGGCCAAAACAAGACCGTGAAGAGATCTCCAGGGTTTCCCCCAAAATGCCAGTCGTCTTAGTGATTGTTTTTTTGTGTGTGGGGGTTGACTTGGATTGGAGCAGCAGGGAGAAATTAGGGAGTTTAGCCCCTTCTCCTTTGCGCTGTTTTCCGAGGGCAAATCGCCGCCCTTTTCCATTGCACAGGTACGGGTTCTGTCCCTGGGAACAGGAAAGCAATTTGTACAAGTGGCAGAAGCTGTCATCGCTTTGGAGGCATTGACTGGAAAGCACAAATGTAGTAAATAGGTACGTGCTGCAAATGAAAGAATATATGTAAGGTACAAACGTATGGCTCTGTAGCTTTCTTCAAAGGATGTGGGAGAAATTTTATGTAGTTACGACACTGAGAATTCTGTTTGGTGTGGTGGTTAAGAGCGGTGGACTCTAGAGAACTGGGTTCGATGCTCCCTCTTCCGCTGGAAGCCTGCTGGGTGACCTTTATTCAGTCACAGTTCTCTCAGCCCAAAGAATAAACTTAGCTTGCCACAAAAAGAGCTAGAGTTTCAGGCTGCCAGACAATCTTCGGATCTCCTGGCTATAAAACTGCTTCTATATAATAATTATTATCATTTGTTAATTTATCCCTGGCTCTTCTCTTACAGGGCCATGGGCTCTTTTGAATTGCAATTGAAACAAATTTAAGTTAGATACTGTTTTTGGTAGTGAAATCCTTCCTTCCTTCCTGTTTGGTGTAGTGGTTAACCCAGTTTGGTGTAGTGGTTAAGTGTGCAGACTCTTATCTGGGAGAACCAGGTTTGATACTCCACTCCTCGACTTACAGCTGCTGGAATGGCCTTGGGTTAGCCATAACTCTGGCAGAGGTTGTCCTTGAAGGGCAGTTTCTGTCAGAGCTCTCTCAGCTCCACCCACCTCACAGGGTGTCTGTTGTGGTGGGTGAAGAGAGAAAGGTGGGGTATAAATCTTCCTTCCTTCCTTCCTTCCTTCCTTCCTTCCTTCCTTCCTTCCTTCCTTCCTTCCTTCCTTCCTTCCTTCCTTCCTTCCTTCCTTCCTTCCTTCCTTCCTTCATTGTATTAGTTATCCCATCTGTCCTCCATAAAGCTTGAGGATCAGTAAGGGTTGCGAACTTCTAGGTGAGGCCTGGAGATTTCCTGGATTTACAATTCAACCTCAGGTTACAGAGATCACTTTGTCTTAGAGAAAAAGAGCAGCTTCAGAGGTCAAACTCTATGGTGTGCCATAGAGTCTAGGTGTAATCCCTTCCTAGACTCTCCTCTCTACATACACCACCCCGAAAGCTCCAGAAATTGCCCAGGCTGGAGCATTTGGAACAACCTTGCGAGAAAGGCTGAGGTGAGAGGACTTTGTTAAACTGCCCAAGGTCACCTCCGGAGCTTTACAGGTAAGCAAGAACTTGAATCCATCTCTCCCTCACTGGAGCTCAACATTCAGTACACCACGCAATCCTCCAGTTGGCCTTAAAAGAGAGCGGATGGATGGAGAAGTTCTACAGGAGCTTTTTCTCCAAGTACCCTGGTGCAGCATTGGATAAAACAAGATGCTTGTTCGTTCCAGAGTTCTCATTGTGAATGGACAGGTGAAGCACAGACTCTAACTGGCACAGCCAAGGCATAAACTGCTCTTTCTAGAAGGATTAGAAAGAGTTCTGTTTAGATATGGCTGCCTGTACTTTCGAACACAGATTGAAAACTCTGTTACTGAAGGAAGTAGCACTTGGAGAAGAAGAAGATGATGATATTGGATTTATACCCCACCCTACACTCTGAATCTCAGTGCGGCCTACAATCTCCTTTACCTCTCCTCCCCCCCCACAACAGACACCCTGTGAGGTAGGTGAGGCTGAGAGAGCTCTTACAAGGACAGCTCTGTGAGAACTGCAGCTGACCCAAGGCTGTTTCAGCAGCTGCAAGTGGAGGAGTGGGGAATCAAACCTGGTTCTCCCAGGTAAGAGTCCGCGCACTTAACCACTACACCAAACTGGCTCCCAGAGAGAGGTGTATTGATGCTTGTTCATTCTTGCCACTGTGAGCTGATGATTGGAGGCCAGCAGAAGGCCAGACTTGCTGTGGATACGAGTAATCTGCGGAGCTACAAAAAGGAGGGTGGGGAGACTGAGGATCCGAGTGAGGTGTTGGTTGGAGGAGGGAGAGTAGCAGAGCTTTGAATCCCAGAGAAGGACACGAAAGTTAGGTCATTTGCAGGATATCCTTCTAAGCCAAAAATAGTCAGGAGAGCATCAAAGGGGGGGGGGGGGGGGAGAAAAAGCTGAGTAAGTGCTAAAGATTCCCCAAAGGATTCAGTTTTTTAAGGCTTAAAATAGCTCCCCCACCTCAGAGCCTCATGCTCAAAAGAAAAAGGTCATGAGAACTTCCCCATTGAAGTCACCAGAGACCCTCCTCCTCTTTCCCTTTATCCTTATCTGCCTTTGGGGTTTTATTTGGGGAGGGGGCGTTATGGTGAGGATTTTGAGGCAACCCCTCTTTTCTTTTCAGACGCTTCTGTCAGGTTCACTGGCACGTAGAAAGATATTAATGAACGTTGAATCTACTAGGAAGAAGTGCTGTTTTCTCCAGACACTTCCCGAACTGAGGCCGGTGAGGAATCAAGGGTGAAGGAGAGAGCTGATGTGGTCTAGTGGTTAGAGGGTCACGCCAGGATCTGAGAGAGCCAGCTTTGAATTCCCGCTCTGCCATGGAAGCATGCTGGGGAATTTGGGGCCAGTCCCACACTTTCAGCTTGACCTACCCCATGGGGTTTCTGTGAGGATAAAACAGAGGGGAGGAGAGTGAGCTTACACTGAGGAGGAAGGTGGGGTACAGATAGAGTTGGCGGCAGCTTGGGATCTCCTCAGATTACGCCTGACCTCCAGGCGACAGAGATCTGTTCACATGGAGAAAATGTCTGCTTTGAAAGGTAGACTTTTTGGCATTCTAGCCTATTGAGGTCCCTCCCCCAAACCCTGCCTTCCTCACGGGCAGCCCCCCAAATCTCCAGGTGTTTCCTAACCCAAAGCTAGCAAGGTAGTGTCTAAATTTAAAAGATAGCTAACATTTTTGGCTCCTTGGATCGAGAAGTTTTCTGGCCTCAGTCAAGGTGGCAGGGTGGTTTTTCCAGTTTGAGAGAGAGCCAGTTTGGTGGAGAGAGCCAGTTTGGTGTGGTGGTTAAGTGTGCGGACTCTTATCTGGGAGAACGAGGTTTGATTCCCCACTCCTCCACTCGCAGATGCTGGAATGGCCTTGAGTTAGCCATAACACTTGTAGGAGTTGTCCTTGAAAGGGCAGCTTCTGGGAGAGCTCTCTCAGCCCCACGTACCTCCCAGGGTGTCTGTGTGGGGGAAGAAGATAAAGGAGATTGTGACCGCTGTGAGATTCAGAGTATAGGGTGGGGTATAAATCCAATTTCTTCATCTTCTTCGTCATCTTCATCATCATCATCATCTTTTGCCACCTGGAGATCACTTGGCAAAGCGGGAGATCTCCAGGTCCCACCTGGAGGCTGGCAACCCTATAAGTATAAGAGAAAGGAGGTTGTGAGCCTCTGAGTCTCTGATTCAGAGAGAAGGGTGGGGTATAAATCCGCAATTCTTCTTCCTCATGGATCTGAAATGTCTCTGATCTGTTGTAAAAAGTTTGCTCCTTAGGGGGTTGGTTGGTTTGTATGTGGGGAGGGAAAACTCAGCTCCTGCAATTTCCTTGCTTTAAAAAGACACTGGCAGAACTTTAAAAAAATTCTCTTTGATAGAGTGGCCAGCTCTGGGTTGGGAAATACCTGGGGATCCTGGATTTCGGGGTTGGAGCCTGAGGAGACGGTAGGGTTTCGGGAGGGGTAGAACTTCAGGGGGGTCTAATGCCACAGAATCCACTCTCCAAAGTGGCCGTTTTCTCCAGGGGAAGTGATCTCTGTTGATTGTATATTTATTAAAAAAAAAAGGTTACATGTGAGGATATGAGAAAATGTGAGGAGGATATGAGAAAAGTATAAAAATTGCATGAGAAAAGTATAAAAGATTGATTGTTGTGTATAACTAGGCCTCATTTTGGGCAGGAGCTCACAAGAGCGGAACTCTGGAACCTCTACATTTGATTGTGTGCTTTCTTTCTTAAACTGCACCCCCCAACAACAAGTACTTGCTTCTGGGCTCCATTGCTCAAACCCTCTGGGAATTTTGCTGAACTCTTAAGATTTCTAATATTTTCCCCCACAAAAAAAGGGAAAATGACCAAAACATATAAAGCAGAGAGATGGAAGTCTTCCTCATGCCACTGTGGTCACATAGGAGAAAGGAATTTTCAAAGTATAATGGGAGGGAAGGTTTTATTATGACAATTCTAATTCAAGAAGCATTTTAAGGGAGATGCTGAGCTGATCTAATTTAGTACACCTTCCGTGATGTCAGGGCTGTGTGGAACATGCAAATGAGTTGCGCTAATGAGCTCCGGCATCTCTTTTTCTACACAATGACCCCGTGTATAACCTTAGTTATTTTTCAAGGTGATTGATTTCTTCTGGCTGTACCACCTGGAGGTTGGCACCTTATCTTGGAATCTCTCTGCCCTCCCCCCAGCCCCTCTGGGGTTCCTGTTATGAGTTCCAATTCCAGGATGGGAAATTCCTTTCAATTTTTTTTGGGGGGGCTGGGTAGGGCCCAGGAAAGGTGGAGTTTGGGGACGGGGGAGAGTTCACCAGTGAAGTGCCGCCCTAGAATCCATCCTTCAAAGCTGCCATTTTCTCCAAGCAAACGGATCTCTGTTGCCTGGAGACCAGTTGCAATACGAAGAGAACTCCGGGCACCCCCCGGAGGTTGGCAACCCTAGGTCCAGCATTGGCATTTCAGCTTGCCTCTCCGAAGTCCCCTTTTGCGCTCCCTTTCTGCCTCGCCTCTGTGAAGTGCTCCTTCCTCTCCTCCCCTTTTCTAATTCTGTTTCTAATTCTTTCTCCCTTCCCCATTATCTGGACTAAATATTGCCTTCCGTAGCTGAGAGCCTATTGCTACCTTGACGCTTTCCTCTTGAGAGTGTTTTCTTTTCCTCTTGGCTACCGGCACGCCAAGACAGAGTGACCTGGGGAGTCCACAAGGAGGACTAATTACTGTATGTTCAGAAGGTGTTTACGAAGCCCATCTCTGTGGAATCCACAGACACACACGCACACCCACACACACTTCTCTCTCTCTCTCTCTCTTTCCCCAGCAAGAGCATCCAGAGAGAGAGTGTGTGTGCCATATCTGGAGTGGCATCAAGTCCCACAGGGGCAGGGTTGCGTCTGCATTTAGCACTGACAGAACAAGAGTAATTAACGGTAACAAATACATCCTTCCTGAAGCAATTCACAGGCTATTTATGCAAAGAGTTGTTGCCTCTTAGCTGGGCTGCGGCCATTTTGGTCTCCTTGGAAATGGCGGCTTTCCCCCACGGAGGATTGTTGCTTTGCGCTGAGATGCCTCTGGACTTCTGTAGGGTGGGTTTTGGGGGGTGGCGGGCGTATGGCAGTTTAAAATCCTAAATCGGTTCCGTCTCTGGAAAGAAGCAGCGTCGGCACGGTCAGGTGACAAATGGACTGTTTCGCGTTTCGTGGAAAGGTTAAGAACACAAGAGAAGCCATATTGGATCAGGCCAGTGGCCCATCCAGTTCAACTAGGCTTGCCAATCCCCAGGTCCCAGCGGGGGTTCTTCCGCTTTCCCAGGCTCCTTCCCGCCCCCAGAGGACCATGCGCCTTTCCACCTCCGGAGGCTTCAGTCTCCGATTGAAAGGCTTCCTCTTGGGATGGTGTGTCTGTGTTACTTTGAAGAAGTTGGCAGCAACTCGTGAGTAGAGACGCCAGTCCCTCGCTTCAGAGTTGCCAGAAAAGGGGTGGGGAGGGAAACGTCTGCTGAGCACTTCATTATTCCCTATGTGGAGATCGATTCTCATAGGGTATAATGGGGAATTGATCTGAAGGTTTCAGGGGCTCTGGGGGAGCTGTTTTTTGAGGTAGAGGCACCAAATTTTCAGTATAGTATCTAGTGCCTCTCCCCAAAGTACCCCCCAAGTTTCAAAATGATTGGACCAGGGGGTCCAATTCTATGAGCCCCAAAAGAAGGTGCCCCTATCCGTCATTATTTCCTATGGAAGGAAGACATTTAAAGAGGTGTGCTGTCCCTTTAAATGTGATGGCCAGAACTCCCTTGGAGTTCAATTATGCTTGTCACACCCTTGTTCCTGGTTCCGTCCTGATGTCTTCTGGCTCCACCCCCAACGTCCCCAGATATTTCTTGAATTGGACTTGGAACCCTAAGTCCAACACACTGCATCACACAGTGGCCAAAAAAACCAGGTGCCATCAGGAGGTCCACCAGTGGGGCCAGGACTCTAGGAGCCCTCCCACTGTTGCCCCCCCCCCAGCACCAAGAATGCAGAGCATCACTTGTCCCAGACAGAGAGTTCCACCTGTACCATGTGGCTAATAGCCACTGATGGACCACGGATGGACTGGTGGTTTAGACTCAATCACCAACCATGGTTTGACGCTTCTTAAAGGAATCTAAAGGGCTCTTTTCTATGCACTTTTCTTCCCTTCGAGCACAGCAGGCTGATTGAAGACTTTTGTAATAAATCTGGTACACGACTATAGTTCGCTCTGTTTCTTACAAAATGTAATTAAACCCCAGTTTGGAATCCTGTTTTGTAGGGGAGATAGCAAACCGTCACTTGTTGTCTGAGCCTAATGACAACGTATGGTTTGTCCTTTAGACTGCAGAGCATGTGTGGGCAGGGGCCATTTCCATAACTCATTCCATTTCTTCCACTCATTTCCATAACTCATTCTCTGTCTCCTTGCTGATCACTGTAATGAGATAACTTCTAAGGTGGCAAGGTACTGTGCTGTGGCATGTATAATTAGGCAGGAGAAGGTTCTGTCTTAATATTTTATGCAGGGCTTTTTTTGGGGGGGGGGGTAGAAAAAGCCCAGCAGGAACTCAATTACCTATTTGGCCACACCCCGTGACATCAGCATTGTTTCACAGCATTGTTTCACACTGCGTTCCAGCTCAAAAAAAGCCCTGATTGTATGTAGATCTGTGCTTTATATTTTTATATTTGACTTATTTTGTAATGGATTTAATCTTACCTGGATTTTTTTTTTTAGCTGTGACTGTATCTGAAATAGTTGATCCTTGATTGCAATAAACGCTGACTGCATAAGTCAGGGGTGTCAAACCCATTTGTTATGAGGGCCGGATCTAACGTAAATATGACCTGGCCGGACCATATGTGTCATAAAATGTAGCGCAAGTTAGGGGAGATATACACTTTATAAAGGATACAGACAAACGCACACAGTCAGCCTAATCCACTTCACTGGCTTGTTGAGCCTCAACCAACAGATGGAATAGAGTCTTGGCTCAGTAGCTCTGCTGGGCGGTTGAGAGAGCCTGGCAAAGCTAGCTCTCCTTCCTCTGCTTCCTCCCCAAGGGAGGAGCTTTGCTCTGTTGCTCCTGTGCGATTGAGCAAGCCTGGCAAAGCAAGTTGTGATGCAGAAGGAAGTAAGAGAGGGAGAACGAAGCAGAAGACAGTGGGCCTGATAGGAGCACTCCAGGGGCCTGATTCGGCCCCCGGGCCACGTTTGACACCCCTGGCATGTCATTTGTATGTGTCACATACCCCTGACGTCATCTGAAGGTGTACTAAATTATATAAGCTCAGCATCTCCCTTAAAATTCTTCTTGAATTATAATTGTCGTAATAAAACCTTTCTCCCATCATACTTGTAATCTTACTTTCTCCTGTGTAACTGCAGTGGCGTGATGATTTCCATCTGTCTGCTTTTCTATGTTTTGGTTATTTTCCCATTTTGTGTGGGGAAAAATATGAGAAAGTTTGTCAAATCTTAGGGTTCAGCAAAATTCTCACAGGGGGTTTGAACAACGGAGCCCAGAAGCAAGTACTGGGGGGGGGGGGGGGGGGGTAAGAAAGAAAGAGCACAATAAAATTTAAATGTTCCAGAGCTCCTGCCCAAAATGAGGTTTGTGTGTAGGCATGGTGGGGTTGCTATTTCCAGTTTGGGAAATTCCCAGTTTGTAACCTCTCTCGGTTAGCCTGGGTTTGTAAGCAATATTGCATATCTAAACCATGCCAAGATCAGTTTATCATGAATTCTCTCAGTGAACCCCCCTGGGAACTATTTTTTTTTTTTTTAAAAAGGTGCTGAGAAGTCTTTAGCCGAGACGTTAGCTGTTTCCCAGCATTACAGTTTCTGTGGCAAGAACACACAGCAGTTTAGATTTGTAAACATATTTAAATTTGTAGCGCAATGCCTTCTGATTTAGGGGTATAATTTGATTAAAGGTAAGCCAGTTGACTGATTGATTGGACAAATCTTAATCGCACGTGCGTAGAGTGGCGTATGAATAAAACACTTATTTCTGGAGGGAATTGATGCTCATGGTTTGTAGATGATGCATGTATGATTGTAGAGATGCATCTCAATAAAATCCTCATAAGCAGGGTTGCCAAGTCTGGATGGGGAACTTTCTGGAGTTTTTGGAGGTGCAGCTTGGTAAAGGCAAGATTTGTGGAGAAGAGCTCAGTGGGGTATAAAGTGAGGTTGCCAACCTCCAGGGGGCAGCTGGAGATCTCCTGGGATTACAGTTTATTTCCAGGCAACTGAGATGAGTTCACTCCACTGAAGACCCTTACCCTCCCCAAACCACACCCCGTCAGGGTCCCCCCCCCCAAAAAAAATCTCCAGGTATTTCTCAACTCAGACTTGGCAACCCAAGGGGTGGCCAAACTTGCTTAACGTAAGAGTCACAGAATAAACATCAGAGATTTGAGAGCCAAAAGACATGGACGTCCGATGTTTGAGAGCCAAAAAGAAGTGTGGAAGGAAGGGACGGAAGGAAGGCAAATAGATGGGGGAAGAGGAGGGGGAAAGATAGCAACTTTAACTTCAAATGCATTCTACAGTGCCAACTGGCTTGGCTTAAATACATGATTTAAAGAGGCAAATGCCTTGTCCAAGCTGGTTGACGGGGCGGTGGGGGCTCCGAGAGCCACAGTTTGGCTCAGGGGTGGAATTCTAGCAGGACCTTCTTTGCATGTTAGGCCACATCCCCCTGATGTAGCCAATCCTCCAAGAGTTTACAGGGCTTTTCGTACAGGGCCTACTGCAAGCTCCAAGAGGATTGGCTACATCAGGGGGTGTGGCCTAATATGCAAAGGAGCTCCTGCTAGAATTCCACCCGCGGTTTGGCCATCCCTAGCAGCCATTATCCCCAGGGGAACTGATGTCTGGAGATCAGTTGTAATCCTGCCAGATCTCCTGGAGGTTGGCAGCCCTGCTCATAAGGTGCATTCCCTTCTGTGGGAGGAAGAAAGAACTCTCCTTCTAAGAACATACCTCATTCCTGCCGATTTGGAAATGTCTGCGCTTGAAATAAGAATGAGGGAGGGAAGGGAATCCATTTGCTGTTAAACTGCACTCCCTTGTTAATCTATCAAACATTAACAATTGATTGATCTGACTAATGAACTCAGCATTTCAGTTTATCCTATTTGGGTTTTCATGGACTTCCTCTTTTGGGGTCTATCTAGGGTTGCCAAGTCCAATTCAAGAAATATCTGGGGACTTTGGGGGTGGAGCCAGGAGACATTGGGGGTGCAGCCAGGTTGTGACAAGCATCACTGAACTCCGAAAGGAGTTCTGGCCATCACATTTAAAGGGACCGCACACCTTTTAAATACCTCCACTGGAAATAATGAAGGATAGAGGGCTTTGGGGGCTCATAGAGTTGGACCCCCTGGTCCAATCTTTTTGAAACATGGAGGGGGTTTTGGGGAGAGGCGCCGGATGCTATGCTGAAAATTTGGCGCCTCTACCTCAAAAGACAGCCCCCCCCAGAGCCCCAGATACCTGCAGATCAATTCTCCATTAAACCCTATGGGAATCGGTTTCCATAGGGAATAATGGAGTGTGCAACAGGCATTTCCTTCCCGTCCCCCCCCCCCACTTTCTGATGGCCCTAAAGCAGGGGGAGGGCCTCTAAACCAGGGGATCTCCTGCCCCCACCTGGGGAGTGGCAACCCTAGATCTATCTCTCCCCTCCCCTTCCCTGGATCTGGGCCCGAGTCCCTGTCCGCGCTGGTCGATGCTGGCCACCGTGCCTGCCTGGCTGAGGCTTCGTTTCCAGAGGGAAGGCAGGACGGGGAGAAAGCGTTTTTTAGAGAGGTGCCGTTAATCTGCGCTAGTGATCTTGAGAACACTCCGGGTTGATTTTAATCTGGAACGAAAGCTGTGGATTAAGATAGGCTTGGCAGACGAGATGCTCTATAAACATTAGAAGTGTGTGTTGTGGGGAGCAGGGAGGAGGAGGAATTCCTTGCAAGTATCATGGGATGCTCGAGTTTTTGCAGGCCAGGGTTAGGTAACGGGGCAGTGAAAATAACTGCATGCAGCTGGCCGCGTGTTACCCCCGGGGAGCGTTTTGCCTGTTGGCAAGCCTCTTCTCCCCTTTCCATATTCTCGAATAATTTCTCCCCTTCTCTTGCCAGGCAGGGCCTGGCTCGATCATGTGAGCAGAATAAATGATGCATCGATCCGGAGCCCATCGGCATCTTTCTGGCATAGCTGGCTCTCCCTGCAAGCTAAAGACGTGCCCCCAGAACTCTGCAGGGCACGGCAGGGAATTCTAGGGTGCGCGCTCAGTTCTGTGAATTGAGGCAGTCTGTTTAGAGGGAGGGCAGGAAGCGATGAGGCAGCGGTGGGCTCTCCTCGCCCTTTGTTTTGGGCCCAAGGTAATGCTGGTGGCCACTTTGAGGTCTGGAAGGAATTTTCCTTGGATTAGCCTAGGATCCTGGAGGTATTTTGCCTTCCTCTTGGCAGGGAGCGAAGAGCGAAAAGGTTGTGAAAGCAACGTCACCCTGGAGTTGGAAATGACTGGTGCTTGCACTGGGGACTACCTTGACCTTTAGCAAATAAATAAATATTTGGGCCACCCCAAATCACACATCTCCACGTTCTGCAGACTATCCCCCTGCAAGAAGGCATGCGGTGGTGTCCAGTCCAAATGCTGGTTCCAGAGCCACAAGCTTCCATTTGGAGTACCACCAACAGGCCTGCGTTTCAAAAGAGATTGAATAAGGACCTGGTTTGATTGCAGCCTAAAGAGCCCTGCGGCGCAGAGTGTTAAAGCTGCAGTACTGCAGTCCTAAGCTCTGCTCACGACTTGAGTTTGATCCCCGGCGGAAGCTGGGTTTTCAGGTAGTCGGCTCCAGGTTGACTCAGCCTTCCATCCTTCTGAGGTCGGTCAAATGAGTACCCAGCTTGCTGGGGGCAAAGTGTAGGTGACTGGGGAAGGCAATGGCAAACCACCCTGTTAAAAAGTCTGGCGTGAAAACGTTGTGAAAGCAACGTCATCCCAGAGTCAGAAATGACTGGTGCTTGCGCAGGGGACTACCTTTACCTTTAAGCATGGAGCAAGAGTCACCGGGGAAGTGTGTGTGGGAGGGAGGCCGCTGTAAATTTGTTGCATTGTGCAGGGGGTTGGACTAGGTGACCTCTGGGGTACCTTCCAGCTTTCTTTAGAGCCAGTTTGATGTAGTGCAGAGGTGGCCGCGGTTGCTTAATGTAAGAGCCACACATAATAAACATCAGATGTTTGAGAGCTGTAAGGCATGAATGTCAGATGTTTGAGACCTGGAAGGAAGGATGGGAGGGAGGGAGGATGGATGGATAGATGTTAAATAGATCAGGGAGGGAAAGAAAGCAACTTCAACTTTAAATGCATTTCCAAGCTGCTGGCTGGCTTGGCAAAGACATTTAAAGAGAAATGCTTTCTCCAAGCTGGCCAACGAGGTGTAGTGGGGGCTTTGAGAGCCACACAGTATGTGTGAAAGAGCCACATGTGGCTCCTGAGCCACAGTTTGGCCACCCCTGGTGTAGCTGTTAAGAGCAGAGAACTCTAATCTGGAGAGCCTGGCTTGATTTCCCCACACCTCTACATGCGTCTGCTGGGTGAACTCGGTTCAGTCACAGTTCTCTCCGAGCTGTTCTTTCAAGAGCAGTTCTCTCAACCCCATCTACCTCACAGGGTGTCTGTTGGGGGGAGAGGAAGGGAAAGGAGATTGTAAGCCACTCTGAGGGAAGGGCAGGGTGTAAATCCAATCACCTCCTCCTCCTCCTTTTTTCTTTGTCTTTCTTTTTTTTTCCTTCTTCCTCTAGTAGATAAACCTGAGCAAGATAGAACTATAGTTTGACTTGGCATAGAGGCTGTAGACCAGGGGTCCTCAAACTTTTTAAATAGGGGGCCAGTTCACTGTCCCTCATACTGTTGGAGGGCCGGACTGCCGTTACTGTACAAGGCCGTGGGCCGTCAGTTCTCCATCTTCTGCGTCTCTCTCCCTTCCCTACACCACACACCCCGGCCTGGGAACTCACCTCACCTTGGTATCACCTCACACTCTGTCTCCACCGCCTCAGCCCAGTGCCGGAAGTGTGCGTTGCTAACGCAAGTTTAGGTCGAACGTCACTTCCGGTCTGATTTTGCCATAACCCGGCGGGCCGCATAAACGTCCTCAGCAGGCCGCATCTGGCCCGCGGGCCGTAGTTTGAGGACCCCTGCTGTAGACAGACATACAAGAGCATGGTTTGAGGCTTGGGATGCCTACCTGGTTGGATGTGGCAACCTGGGTTTGGCAGTTGCGTGCTTGGTGCATAATGGATTAACACACCCATGTCTGATATTGAGTAACAGGCAAAAGCAAAATCAGAGTTGCCATGTTGAAAGGTATGTGCAAATTCCACCTCTGCCTGTACTTCTGCATCACTTCCCCCCCCCAAGGAAAATAATGAAGGATAGGGGCACCTTCTTTGGGGCTCACAGAATTGGACTCTCTGGTCCAATCTTTTTGGAACTTGGAGGGTGTTTTGAGGAGAGGCATTGGGTGTTATGCTGCAAATTTGGTGCCTCTATCTCAAAAGACAGCCCTCCCCAGAACCCCAGATACCCATGGATCAATTCTCCATTATACCCTATGAGAAATGGTCTCCCTCCCTCTTCTAAAGCTCATTTTTTGGTACTCTTTTTCAAAATCCTGTCTTAATCCAGATTAAAATGAGCCCGGAGCGTTCTTGAGATCACTAATACAGATTAACGTCAGCTCTCCAGAGAACGTTCTCCTGTACACCCCCCCCCCCCGCCCTGTAAACTCCCCGTAGCATGCTGTTGAGCAGTTGTCTTTTCTGCAGTAACATAAAAGGGAGGAGGGCAGATCCCGTTAAAGCAAGATCACAATGTCCCCTCAAAACCGTGGAGTCTTGTGAGCAAAAATTCTACTTTGTGAGCCACTGGCATTGAAGCTGTGAACTTCTGCATAAATTGGTTTGCTCTGGGGCCATTTTTCCTGAACTAAGACCAAAACGTGTGAGCTGAAGAGGAGGCTGAAGGTCCTTATTTGCGACTTATTCATGAACTCAACCAAAAACACTGAGGAGAGCTGGTTCCTTGTCCAAAGTGTGGTTCTCGTGCCAGCTGCAGTCAAGGAAAGGAAAGGTCTCCTGTGCAAGCACCAGTCGTTTCCGACTCTGGGGTGACGTTGCTTTCACAACGTTTTCACGCCAGACTTTTTAACGGGGTGGTTTGCCATTGCCTTCTTCCAAAAGTCGTGTATAAGGAATGAATAAGGAATTGGGAATAAGGAACCAACTTCAGCCTCCTGAGCCGGAGGCTTAAAAACTGTGAGCCATAGGTGGGTGCCAATTGTACGTTATCTCCTTATATCTCACACTAACTCAGTTTTTCAGCCCTGTTTTGTCCTATGCGAACAAACACTGATCCTATTTGTGATTCTTTTAATCTGCTAAAAACATTCCCATGATTCCACACTGCCCACTTATATTAAGAATTGCGGCATCCATTCCCATTTGTCTGATGAAGTCTGCTTAAGAGCATACGAAAGCTTACATTCTGAATAAAACTTAGTTGGTCTCAAAGGTGCACTTGTCTACCGCTTAGTTCTGTTGCTTCAGACCAACACGGCTGCCTACTGGGATCAGTTTCGGGAACACCGGTGCCCATCCCAGTTTCCAAAGTCTTGATTTGGAACAAGAAATTCCAAAAGTTGTGAGAATAAGTCCTCTGTCTCGGATCTGATCTGGGATAATTGTGGGGGCATTTTTGTTTTTCTTGTAAGGAAGAATCACTTATTCATTCCAGCGTGGACTGTTCAAAGTGATGGGAAGTCTCTTTGGTTCTCAGCGGCCTGGTTTGCTTTCATGTCATCCGTCTGGTGTCAAGTTTCCTACTCTCCGGATCTGGCCTCTTTGCCTGAACAGTAGACCCCAAATCCCTCAGCTGTCTGGGAGCGGAGTTGTCCTTCTGTTTATGCGGCTCCAAGCGGTGCGCTGTGCCCATCCCAGCTTGGGCGGCTCTCTCCGTAGCCCGATGCCCTTCTGCTCTGGTTTATTACGGATGGGCCCTGAGGGTCTGATGGGCCGTGATGTTATTTTTTAAATGAGCTGCTTTAGTTTGGGGGGGGGGGCTAGGGGAAGAGAGGCTCATTAGGAGAATCGGGGAAGAGTTATTCCAGGCTGGTAATGGAGCTAATAGGAGCCCCGTGCCACAGAGTGGTAAAGCTGCAGTGCTGCAGTCCTAAGCTCTGCTCACGACCTGAGTTCGATCCCAGCGGAAGCTGGGTTCAGGTCGCCGGCTCAAGGTTGACTCAGCCTTCCAGCCTTCCGAGGTTGGTAAAACAAGTTCCCAGCTTGCTGCCGGGGGGAGGAAAGCAATGACTGGGGAAGGCAATGGCAAACCACCCCATTAAAAGTCTGCTGTGAAAATGTCATGATGCGGCATCACCCCAGAGTTGGAAATGACTGGTGCTTGCAGAGGGCGGGGCTACCTTTACTCAGGCCTCAAATTCAGCAGAAGCTCACAGGAGTGCAGCTCCTGAACCTTTCTGAGAGCTCCACCTCCTCCCCACCTTGTCCATTGAATAGGTGCAGCTGCATAACAATCCCTGGATGAGCTCCACCACCTATTTTTCTACAAAATGACCTCTGCCTTTACTACCTTTACAACAGAGCTAATAGTTTAGAGCAGGGGGTGTTGAAAACTAGCGTCTGAACCTGGGCACGAAAGGACCACATTATGAGATTAGTTCCTCATTCGTACCCGTCAGCCTTGCAGCGGTTTTCCTGATCTGATTTTCCTGATCTGAGTAGAGGGAAAAGTAGATGATTTTAAAATTCTGTTAAGGCACATTTATGGGTGAAGGAGTTACTAAACTGGGGTAATAGTTATTTTGAGTCGACATGGCATATCAAGGGGCTGTGTGTGTGTGTGCCACAATGCTGCAGAGATGCAGAAGAATCAGTTTTTGGTTTTCTTTTCTTCTTCTTTTCTTCGTTGCTAGCTATTCTTCCAGAGGGAAGGGACTGGGTTGATCGGGGAATAGAGGTGAGCATGCCTTGCACATTGTATAGGGTTGCCGACCTCCAGGTGCTTACACAAAAAAACAATATGGCTATAGAGAAAAGTGATGTGACAAAAGGAAAAAACTGTATAGAGGTAACAATTGTTAATACAAGTCTTGGCTTGCCATTCAACATTTTGAAACAAACAATTTGATTTCGGTATTATTAACAAAAAAACAAAACACTTGATGCCAGAATTTAACAATTGGCAGAATTACAATAGAAGGTTGATATAGAGCAGCAGCAGCAGTATTACAGAAACAGCAGTAATAGCACAGCCTAGCACATGGGTGGCCAAACTGTGGCTCGGGAGCCACGTGTGGCTCTTTCACACATATTGTGTGGCTCTCAAAGCCCCCACTGCCCTGTTGGAGAATGCATTTAAAATTAAAATTGATTTCTTTTCACCTCTCCCTCCCTCCCTCCTCTCAAACGTATGACGTTCATGTCTTGCGGCTCTCAAACATCTGATGTTTATTCTGTGTGGCTCTTACATTAAGCAAGTTTGGCCACCCCTAGCCTAGCACAAAGACATTTTGAATCTGACAAACCCTAACAGAAGATTGTTGTGATCTCTGAGGCACCAACTGCGACTCTCTGCACAGCGATTGTAAAAGCTGGAGAGTGTCCTAAGCACAAATCTGAAGGAAATACTGGGTATTCCATCATTGGACTCAAGGCTTGACCTAGTGTACTGCAGCCTGAAGAAGGTGAATGAAATGGATCGTTGCCTAGATCATGCATTGCTGTTCTTGCTGTATATCAGCCTTCTATTGTCATTCTGCCAATCATTGTTAAATTCTGGCATTGAGTGTTTTTTGTTAATAATACTGAGATCAAATTGTGTGTTTCAAAATATAGAATAGCAAGCCAAGACTTGTATTAACAATTGTTACTTCTATACAGTTTTTTCCTTTTGTCACCGCCTCCAGGTGGTGGCTGGAGATCTCCAGGTGACAGAGATCGGTTCCTAGGATTAACAGCTCTGGGTTGGGAAATACCTGAAGATATTGGGGGATGGAGCAGGAGGAAGAAGAAGAAGAAGAAGAATTTATACCCCGCCCTTCTCCCTGAATCAGAGATTCGGAGCAGTTTACAATCTCCTCTGTCTTCTCCCCCCGCAACAGACACCCTGCGAGGTGGGTGGGGCTGAGAGGGCTCTCACAGCAGCTGCCCTTTCAAGGACAACCCCTGCAAAGGGTGGGGTTTGGGGGAAGGACCTCAGCAGGGTATAATGCCATAAAGTCCGCCCTCCAAAGCAGCTGTTTTCTTCAGAGAAACTGTTCCTCTGGAGATCAGTTTGTAGTCGAGAGATCTCCAGGTGCCACCTGGAAGTTGGCAACATTCTCAATTCTGGAGAAAATGGCTGCTTTGGAAGGTGAATGCGATGGCAGTATACTGCACTGAAGTCCCCTCTCCACCAAACTCCTACCATCCCAGATTCCACCCCCCCCCCCAAAAAAAAAAAATCTCCAGTCATTTCCCAACCCAGAGCTGGCAATAGGGCTGCTAGGTCTGCATTGGGAAATACCTGGAGACTTTGGGAGTGGATCCGGGAGAGGGTGGGGAGGGGCCTCAGCATGGTAGAATGCCATTCAGCGCACCCTTCAAAGCAGCCATTTTCTCCAGGGGAGCCAGTTTGGTGTAGTGGTGAAGTGCACAAACTCTTATGTGGGAGAACCGGGTTTGATTCCCCCCTCCTCCACTTGCACCTGCTGGAATGGCCTTGGGTCAGCCATAGCTCTGGCAGAGGTTGTCCTTGAAAGGGCAGACTCTTATCTAGGAGAACTGGGTTTGATTTCCCCCTCCTCCACTTGCAGCTGCTGGAATGGCCTTGGGTCAGCCATAGCTCTGGCAGAGGTTGTCCTTGAAAGGGCAGACTCTTATCTGGGAGAACCGGGTTTGATTCCCCACTTCTCCACTTGCAGCTGCTGGAATGGCCTTGGGTCAGCCATAGCTCTGGCAGAGGTTGTCCTTGAAAGGGCAGCTGCTGCAAGAGCTCTCTCAGCTCCACCCACCTCACAGGGTGTCTGTTGTGGGGAGGGAAGGTAAAAGGAGATTGTGACCGCTGTGAGATTCAGAGTATAGGGCGGGGTATAAATCCAATTTCTTCATCTTCTTCTTCATCATCATCTCTTGCCAGCTGGAGATCAGTTGTCAAAGCGGGAGATCTCCAGGCCCCACCTGGAGGCTGGCAACCTTGGGCCTGTGGAAGGTTCCAGATTCAGCCCCCGGCATCTCCAACACGAGCAGCCTTTGGGGGAAGAGCGTTCTCAGGGGTCCATGCCAATCAGGATAGAAGAAAACAGTAATTAGAAAGTTGCCCTTAGATTGTATTCTGGAGGGGACTGTTGCGTTATTAAGTCAGCCTGGAACTGTGGTAACGAAGTATTATGGTGTACCAGTTTATGGTATGTTAATTATCCATTTGTACTGTATAAAGTTTTAAGTTTAATTTGAAAAAAGGGGGTGGGGAAGGCTAGGCCATGCTGAACTTCTGATGGAGCAGTTGTCTGACCCAGTATTAAGGCCTTCCCCCCACTTCGGGGTAATCAGAAAGCGGGGGTGGGGATGTCTGCTGGGTATCTCATTATACCTTATGAGGATCGGTTCCCAGAGGGTATAATATAAAATCGATCTGTACATATCTGGGGCTTTTTTGAGGTATCAGCACCAGGGCCTTTTTTTGGTAGAAAAAGCCCAGCAGGAACTCATTTGCATATTAGGCCACACCCCCGATGCCAAGCCAGCCGGAATTGCGTTCTGGTGCGTTCCTGCTTTAAAAAAAAAAGGAAAAAAAGCCCTGATCAGCACCAGATTTTCCACATAGCATCTGGTGCCTCTCCTCAAAACGCTCCCAAGTTCCAAAAAGATTGGACCGGGGGGTCCAGTTCTGTGTGCCCCAAACGATGGTGCCCCATCCTCCAATATTTCCAAATGGAGGACAGGCATTTAAAAGGTGCACGGTCCCTTTAAGTGTGATGGCCAGAGCTCCCTTTGGAGTTCTATCATGCTTGTCACACCCTTGCTCCTGACTCCGCCCCCAAGTTCTCTTGGCTCCACCCCCCAAATCCCCAGATATTTCTTGAGTCAGACCTGGCATCCTTATCTTAGAAGTGTCTGTAAGACAAAGGGGAAGGAAGCACATTTTTGATCTTGTCCAGCGCATGCTGGACTCTCCTATGGATCTTTCTCCTTAATTGCCATAGTTATGGGAGGTTGTACTGAGCTAGTACTTGAGATCTGTATCCTGCACTTGGGCAAAGACATTGTCCCCATTGCATTTGGGGTTTGGAAAGCTGGGCAGATCCCCCGTGTGAAAGCAGGAAGGAGGGACTCTGCCTCCAGTGTGTGTCTTTCTTCTGCTCTGTACCTTCTTTCACACCTGCACTGTCTGTCCACACCAGTCTTGGTGTTCTTTGTCTTCCTGGCGTCCCTTCCCTCCTCTAATCTTTCTCTCACCCTCCTTCTCAACTATCCCCGCTTAAAAGTCTAAGCTGTTCTCTTAGTATTACAGGCCCAACAATGCTGGAGGGGGGAGATTAAAGCAAGGGTCCTCAGCTGGGTGCCATGGGGCCCACTGACCCCTTTCCTGGTGCGCACAAAATGCTTCTTAGAAAGCGGGCAGGTGTGGCTTTCGCCCATGAGGGCTTCCAGTTGGTTGTGCAGATTAAAAGGCATCCTGTCAAAAAGGGCGGCTGCCTGAAAAGTCGAAGAGGTACTAATAGAGTTATATATAAACTGGCTCCCTGACGTTTTGTGGTTGGTTCCGCCTCCTTTGGCAGGCATTTTGGGATTGTCTCACCTGGGGTTGCCTGGTCTTACCTGGCTGCCAGTGGACTTTTCTTGTGTGTGCACAGTGCACCCAGTGTGATGACATCACCTGGAAGTGATGTCATCACTCTGGACACATTGCATGGGGACACTAGCTTTTGGGTAAAAAACTCTATGGTGCCGTAGAGGTTTTACTCAATTGCTAGAGCATACCCCATTTGACATGCCCGGTGCAATGATGTCACTTCTTGGTGATGTCATCATTTTGGGTGATGCTGGAGCTTTTTTGGGGGGTGGGGCTCCCCACTGGCTTTCTCCATGCCAGCAAGTTGGAGGTCCTGAAATGGGGGTGGGGGTGGGGGAATGGGAACCCCATGCCCACCACCACCCTGTGCCAGAATCCCAAAGGAGCCTGCAGGCTTTAAAAAGCCGAGAACCCTGGGATTAAAGGGCACTGTTCAAAAAGAAAGGCAGTGATGTTTGGTTCCAGAGAAACGGGAGGAAGGTCCAGTGGTCCCACTGAGAGGGGAACTGAAGCTGCTGGAGGCAGGTTGTGGTTTCACCCAGGTTCTGTTTTCAGTTTTGGGATGAGGAGCAGGAAAGACTCCTGGTTCTATTTTCTGCCTTTTGTGTGGGAAGTCGCGTCTAGTGACTGCAGTCGCTACTGAAGCGTTTGGCAAACGGGTGGGCGAAGAAGACGGGAGCTTGTTTGTAGAGTGTGTGTTGGGGGTGGGGGGGGGGAGTACAGCATTTTCAGTCCTGTTGATGAGAAGGCTTCTAAGACACTGAAGGATGGAGAGTTCCCTGCTTTGTGACTTGGGCCCCCACAGAGGGAAGTGGTGAGGTCCCGCTGGGCTTTTGTATGTGGTTACTGGGGTCAGCAGGAGGAGATGGGTCGGGTGTCAAGGTGTGCCCTGTATACAGGAGAGAGCTCAGTGGGAGGTGAACCTAATGATGCTCTAAGGTCTGTCTGTGACAACGGTCTAGTACAGGGGTGGCAAAACTGTGGCTTGGGAGCCTCATGTGGCTCTTTCACACATGTTGTGTGGCTCTTGAAGCCCCCATCGGCCAGCTTGGAGAAGGCGTTTGTCTCCTTTAAATCACTTCTCCAAGCTAGCTGGATAATGCATTTAAAATTGCATTCTTTCCACCTCTCCCTCCCCCATCTATTTGCTTGCCTTCCTTCCTTCCTCCCTCCCTTCCTGGTTGGTGTAGTGGTTAAGTGCGTGGACTCTTATCTGGGAGAACTGGGTTTGACACCCCGCTTCTCCACTTGCAGCTGCTGGAATGGCCTTGGGCCAGCCATAGCTTTCATAGGAGTTGTCCTTGAAAGGGCTGCTGCTGTGGGAGCTCTCTCAGCCCCACCTACCTCACAGGGTGTCTGTTGTGGGAGGGGGGAAGGTAAAGGAGATTGTGACCGCTCTGAGTATAGGGCGGGATATAAATCCAGTATCTTGCTGGAATGGCCTTGGGTCAGCCATAGCTCTGGCAGAGGTTGTCCTTGAAAGGGCAGCTGCTGTGAGAGCTCTCTCAGCCCCACCCACCTCACAGGGTGTCTGTTGTGGGAGGGGGGAAGGTAAAGGAGATTGTGACCGCTCTGAGTATAGGGCGGGATATAAATCCAATATCACCTTCCTTCCTTCCTTCCTTCCTTCCTTCCTTCCTTCCTTCCTTCCTTCCTTCCTTCCTTCCTTCCTTCCTTCCTTCCTTCCTTCCTTCCTTCCTTCCTCCCTCCCTCCCTCCCTCCCTCCCTCCCTCCCTCCCTCCCTCCCTCCCTCTGATGTTTATTCTATGAGGTTTTTATGTTAAGCAAGGCTGGTCACCCCCTCCCCAGAGAATCCCCTCCACTGAAAAAACCAGAGCAGAGGGAACCATCGAAAGACGCCAGGCAATGAGTTTATTATGCTGTACCCAATGCCTGACCGAGCAAGAAATCCTTCTTCAGGGGCGACTCTCCTATAATTCTTACACGGAGAGGTGCCTCCTGCCTTCTCTCCGGGGCCCAAACTCGATACAGCAAAGAAAACAGACATAAGAAAGAAAAACAGCTGCGCTGAATGCGGTGTGCACAGCTCCTGACTCCTCCGCCACGTGATCCCGCCAGCCCCTCCCTGTACAGTTTTCATGTCCCATCTGGGGTCCCAATCAGTAAAAGAGATGCGAGTGGATGCCAATTGGACGTGATCTTCTTTTATATAATGAGCATCTGGCCCGCATGGAAAATAGGATGCTGCGTTAATCCTGTTCATGATACGGTCCAGATGCTCTCGATAAAAGGAGATAACGTAGAATTGGCACCCACCTATGGCTCCTTGCAGATGTGGCAGTGGTAGCCGCACTTGCTCATGTCTTCATCCCCGCTCGCACATAAAGCGGCAGGTGGGTGGGGTGGGGTGGGGTTTCTACAGCTCAGGTCAAAGGAAAAGCACTCTGCCCCCTTCCCTGGCCTTGCCCAGGTTTGGTTTCTGTGGTTTCCCTCCCAGCCTGGCTTACTTCCTGTATCAAGGCCAGTTTGGGAGAAGTGTGTAAGAA
Source organism: Heteronotia binoei (assembly GCF_032191835.1). NCBI lineage: Eukaryota > Metazoa > Chordata > Lepidosauria > Squamata > Gekkonidae > Heteronotia > Heteronotia binoei. Next base: position 43,372,258 of record NC_083239.1, on the reverse strand, counting down.
TCGGATCATAGAGAATCTGGGGAGGGGTTAGGTGGGGAGGAGGCATAGTTCAGCTCCTCTCACATGCCTGGATCTTTTCTTGTAAATCTAGGCCTTTCCTTCTTGGCCAATACACACACACACACACTGTGAACTGGACTGATGTGTGAACAGCAGACATAAACACGTTAATCTGCCTTATACTGAAGCAGGCTTTGGTCCGTCAAGGTCAGTCTTGTTTATACAGACTGCCAGCGGCTCTCTGGGGTCTCAGGTGGAGGTCTTTCGCATCACCTCCTGCCCGGTTTTTTTAACTGGAGATGCCGGGGATTGAACCTGGGACCTTCTGCATGCCAAGCAGCAGCCACTGAGCTATAGCCCACTTCATGGCTCTCCAAGGTCTCAGGCTGAGGTCTTTCCCATCGTCTTCTGCCTGGTTCTTTTAACTGGAGATGCCGGGGATTGAACCTGGGACCTTCTGCATGCCAAGCAGAGGCTCTATACCACTGAGCTACAACTCCATTTCATGGTTCTCCAGGGCCTCAGGCTGAGGTCTTTCCCATCACCACCTACTTAGTCCTTTGAACTGGAGATGCCGGGGATTGAACCTGGGACCTTCTGCGTGCCAAACACAGGCTGTTTCTCTGAGCCACAGCTCCACAATCTGGCACTGTAGTACAGAGGAGAGCTTCCACTGAGCTCTGCAAGAGGGCTGCCGAGAGGGATTTGGAAATGCGTATCTTGCTGTGCTGGCCATTTCTGACAGGCCTCCATCACTCGCCATCCGTCTTTGCTCTGGTCCCTGCCTGCCAGTCCCTGTAAACAGCAGATTAATAAGGTGACAGTGTCATTTACATGTTGTAGCTGCAGCCTCACTTCCTGACTCTCCAGGGTCTTGAGCAGAGGTCTTTCTCATCACCTCCTGCCTGGTCCTTTCAGCTGGAGATGCCGGGGATTGAACCTGGAACCTTCTGCCTGCCAAGCAGCAACCACTGAGCTGCAGCCCCACTTCATGGCTTTCCAAGGTCTCTGGCTGAGGTCTTTCCCATCACCTCCTGCCTGGTCCTTTTAACTGGAGATGCCGGAGATTGAACCTGGGACCTTCTGCATGCCAAGCAGAGGCTCTGCCACAGAGCCAGGGTCTCTTGTCGAGGTCTTTCCCATCACCTCCTGCCTGGTCCTTTTAACTGGAGATGCCGGAGATTGAACTGGGACCTTTTGCATGCCAAGCAGATGCTCAGCCACTGAACTGTGTCCCCTGTTTAACTAATGAAGCTGCCTTATGATGAATCAGACCTCTGATCTATCAGGGTCCGTATCGTCTACTCTGACTGGAAGCAGTTCTCCAGGGTGATAGGCAGAGGTCTGTTGGGAATCGAACCTGGGACCTTCTGCATGCAAAGCAGAGGTTCTTCCACTGAGCTGCGGCCCCCTTCCCTAAAGACAAGGCCATTGTAGCTTGGTTCTTATCTTGGTTCCTAGATACCCAGTAGTCCTGTGCGAGACGCAGCCACCCTTTCCTCCTGGAGGCTTTTTGCAGAGAGGTGGACGCTCACATAACTGCGTGCTTTTCCAAGTGCCTTTGTACTGAGCCAGCCAGCCAGCATCTCCGAGTGCCCAGTTGGCTTCTTGTAACCATCAATCTTTAATGATACTTAATCCAGCTCAATTTCTCCTGGGGAGAAACAACAGGGAATGTCCCGGGCTGTGATCTTTTTTGCTCCATCAAGGAGCGGTGGGGTGCGGGGGAAAAATGGGCAGGGAAGAATTCTGGAGTCTTTCTTTCTCCCTTTTGGTTTCCTGCCCCGTTCTCTCCCCCCTCCCAGCCTCTTATCTTCAGATAAAGCTCCTTCCGCTTCCAGCCCATTGGTTTCCCCCTAAATAATTCATCGGGGGCACAGAGCAAAGACGGGATTCCACCCCACCGGATGCTAGCGGGGTGGAATTCCCCTCCAGGTAAAAGAAGAGCAGAAAGCGAAATGATTTGGGAAGTCAATATTTCTCCTCTTTGGATTCTCCCCCTTCTTCCGTTTCACTTCGTAGCGTTTTTTTTTCTTTTCTTCTTCTTCAACGTCAAAACTAATTGCATTTTAGCGTCGAGTGATGGAGAGTTTGTGGACGGATCAGGGGGAGCAGGCAGCCCGGATTTTGTGGCTTTAACTCAGGGTTTAATTTTAAGGCTGAGTTCCTGTTCAAGCTAAGCCCTGGGACCTCAGGGCCACGCATCTCAGCGCTGGCGTTTATGAAGCAGGAATAAAGGCAAGAGGACTTGTAGGCACGTGAAGAGTTCCTTGCGGCTAGTGATGCCGGCTTCCAGGTGGAACCTGGGGATCTCCTGGAATTACAGTTTACCACCAGATTGTGGAGATCAGTTTCCCTGGAGAAAATGGATAAGAACATAAGAACATAAGAGAAGCCATGTTGGATCAGGCCAATGGCCCATCAAGTCCAACACTCTGTGTCACACAGTGGCAAAAAATTTTATATACACACATACACTGTGGCTAATAGCCACTGATGGACCTGTGCTCCATATTTTTATCTAAACCCTTCTTGAAGGTGGCTATACTTGTGGCCACCACCACCTCCTGTGGCAGTGAATTCCACATGTTAATCACCCTTTGGGTGAAGAAGTACTTCCTGTTATCCGTTTTAACCTGTCTGCTCAGCAATTTCATCGAATGGATGCTTTGGAGGGTGGACTCTGTGGCCTTGTACCCAGCAAAGGTCTCTGCCCTCCCCAGGTTCCATTCCCAAATCACCAGGAGTTTCCCATCCTAGATCTGGTAACCTTATGGCTGTCCCATGGTTCTGCTTCCATCCCATGGTTCCTTTAGATCACAACTGTCCAACTCCCGGCCCGCGAATCACACCCATCGTGCCCAGGGCTTCAGTCAAGCCTGCTGCAATTTTCTCCGCCTCTTCCCCCTCCTGTCCTCACCCTTTGAAGTTCCTAGGCTGCTGACAGCTTTCTTAGCTCCTTCTGCCTTGTTTTTGCTGGCTTCTGGGCTTACAAAGCTGCAAGGAAAAAATGGAATGGATTTTCCATTAAGGTCTCTCAGTGGAAAATCCATTCTGTGTTTTCCTTGCAACTTTATGCTGCAGACTATTTCAGTGGAGTGGAGGTGAGGCGGTTTCACTTTTTGCAGGGTTTATGGCCAGTTGAAGCTGCTTGCGAATAAAGGACTTGAGAAGAAACTTGCAATGCTCAGCCATTTCATGTTTCCTAGATTCAGAGCATTTTATATTTTTAGTTTCTGCTGTGATCCTGGGGGGATACTGTGGGGAATCCTGTGGGGGAAAGCTGGCCTGGGGCCCCTAAAGGCGTGGGGGCCACTAAGGTAGTGCCTGCTTGGCCTAATTGGTAACCAGGCCCTGTTCTGTACCCAGATAGACTACGCTTGGAGTAGTCTATTTGGGTACAAAGAACTTAATGGAAAGTCCATTCCACATTTGCTTTGCAAGCCAGAATTATTTCCTGTTTCAACCTGCAAAATCAAGGAAGAAGGAGCTGGGGACTTCAGCATCCTGGGAGCTTCAAAGGGTGAGGACCAGAGGAGGGAGGGGGAGAAAAGAGCCCCGTGGCCCTGATTAAAGCCTTGGGCGGCCGGTTCTGGCCTGCAGGATTAACATTTGACACCCCTACCATAGAGAGTCTGCCTTTCAAAGCAGCTGAAGAAGAAGGTGATGATGATATTGGATTTATATCCCGCTTTCCACTCCAAATCTCAGAGTCTCAGAGTGGCTCACAATCTCCTTTCCCTTCCTCCCCCACAACAGACACCCTGTGAGGTGGGTGGGCCTGAGAGGACTCCCACAGCAGCTGCCCTTTCAAGGACAACCTCTGCCAGAGCTATGGCTGACCCAAGGCCATTCCAGCAGCTGCAAGTGGAGGAGTGGGGGAATCAAACCCGGTTCTCCCAGATAAGAGTCCGCACACTTCACCACTACACCTAACTGGCTCTCAAGGTGAACTGATCTCTGTTGCCTGGAGATCAGTTGTGATCCCAAGAGACTTGTTGCTACTCCCCTCCCCCCTCCCAGAAAGAGAATGTGACCATGATGCAGCCATACAGTTTTGGCCTGTGATCCAAGCGTTGTTTAGTAGTGTTTCTCTTTGCCCCGATTAAAGCAGTATTTTAAAGTGCCATGCATACATTTATTTAATTATATCATTCCCCCTGTTTTCCTCAAATAAAGCTCAATCAGCATTAAAATAGGGGGAGGGATGCTCTGGGTTGGTTGTGAGGGAGAAGCTAGGTGCATGATGTCACGGATTCTAACCAATCAGTGCTGTGTGTAGCCAGCTTCTGCAAACACATACAACCCATCCCCCCCCCCCCCCGGGCTTGCAAATTATAACCTGGGCGTCATGTAGTATGAAGTTCCATCTTAATAATATTTACTTTGGGATTAATTAGCACATGGGGTTTTGCTTGGGATGTGGCTGCTGGTAATTGGGGCCGAAAGGGAATCTTTCCACACATTGATCAGACAGGCTGAGACATGACCTTGTGGATTTTTATTGCCTCACATGATCCTTTGTGGTTTGGCTTGACTTCCTTTGCTTACTCAAGTTGAACGAAAGGCAGGTGGCTCTTTGGGGGTGCCTATATGCCCTGCCTGTGCACAGCGGATTTGGATTGTGGCAGCTGAGCGGGGAAAGAGTGGGTTGGATGAGCCATCCGGTGGGTGGACTGCATGCAGAAAGCAGATTCCCTTGTGCTTAAGGTTGCCAAGTCCCGACAGGCTGCTGGCAGGGGACTTTTTTTCGTGCCAGGAAGTGACACATCGTGTAGGGATGCTCTAGTAATTTTTTTGGGGGGGACTCTATGATTTTATGTGGGGACGCTCTAGCAATTGAGGAAAAACTCTATGCCGCCATAGAGTTTCCTCCAAATTGCTAGAGTGCCCCTGTGTGAAACCATAGAGTTTCCCCCGAATAGCTAGAGTGTCCCTGCGTGACAGGCTTGGTGCGATACGTTACTTCTGGCTGATGACATCGCGCCACCACACATAACAGAGCTCCTTGGGGGTGGGGATCCCCCTGGCAGCCTGCTTCGTGTGGACAGGTTGGGGCCCCCAAAACCAGGGAAACCCCCGTCCCCAGTGGGAGCTTGGGAAACCTACTTGTGCTGTAAATATCCTTGCTCCTCTCTGTCCAAGGGCACATTCGGAACCCCTCTGTGCTCACGTGAGCATGGTGTGGTGGTTAAGAGTGCTGGACTACGACCTGGGGGAGCCCTGGCTTCGAATCCCCCACTCTGCCACAGAAGCTCGCTGGGTGACCTTGGGCCAGTCACACACCCTCAACCGAACCTGCCTCACAGGGGCGCGATGAGAAAATGTAGGAGAGGAGAAATTAAGCCACTCGGGGGTGTCCGCGGGACAGAAAGGCCAGGTATAAATGAATCAAATAAATAGTATATATTTATTTACTATTTGCTGCTGTTCGGTTTGCCATTCTTCAGTTGGGGGACTGGAGATCTCGAAGAAGAAGAAGAAGAAGAAGAAGAAGAAGAAGAAGAAGAAGAAGAAGAAGAAGAAGAAGAAGAAGAAGAAGAAGAAGAAGAAGAAGAAGAAGAAGAAGAAGAAGAAGAAGAAGAAGAAGAAGAAGAAGAAGAAGAAGAAGAAGAAGAAGAAGAAGAAGAAGAAGAAGAAGAAGAAGAAGAAGAAGAAGAAGAAGAAGAAGAAGAAGAAGAAGAAGAAGAAGAAGAAGAAGAAGAAGAAGAAGAAGAAGAAGGATTTCTACCCCGCCCTCCACTCCGAAGAGTCTCAGAGCGGCTCACAATCTCCTTTACCTTCCTCCCCCACAACAGTCACCCTGTAAGGTGGGTGGGGCTGGAGAGGGCTCTCACAGCAGCTGCCCTTTCAAGGACAACCTCTTCCAGAGCTATGGCTGACCCAAGGCCATGCTAGCAGGTGCAAGTGGAGGAGTGGGGAATCAAACCCGGTTCTCCCAGATAAGAGTCCGCACACTTAACCACTACACCAAACCAGCTCTCCTCTAGGATTACAGAGGTCAGTTCCCCTGGGGGAAATGGCTGCTTTGGAAGGTAGACTTCGTGGTATTATGCCAGGCTCTGCCCCCAAATCTTTGCAAATTCCCCAACCCAGAGCTGACGGCCCCGCCTCCTTCTTGCTTCTTGCCTCCATTATGCCAGGCTCCACCCACAAACCTCTATGAATTCCCCAACCCGGAGCTGAGAACCCTACCCCCAGTGCAGAAGAACTATTTAAATTTGGGATCTCTGGCTGCAAGGGATCCAGTACCTTAAAGTTTAAACAGCATCACACAGAGTCATCTATGGAGAGGCGGGGTGGTCCCAGCTAAGCTGGCAAAAAGTCCTTGCATTTTATGGAGAAGCCCTCCTTGTCTTGCGGCTCTGCGTTCCTTGGCGCGTCCTCTTGTCGCGCTCCGTTGTGTGCAGCAGCAACAGCAAGGCCAATTCCGCGCAGTGTGCAGCTGAAAGTTCTAGACGTTTTGTGCGGCGAACATGAGAATTACTCACTGAGCTTTTGAAGATCGTGACACTGTCGCTCACTCCCGCAGTTGTAGGATGGGGATATTTCGAGGGGTTTGTTTTTTTCCCCCAAAATCCCCCCACCGCCTTTTTCCCCCCTGCCAAGAGGTGAAATTAAATTTTGCCAGACTTTCTTCTCTACCCTATGAGGAATAGAAACTGGAGCGCCGTCGCCTGCCTAGACCGGGCCCCCTGTCATCTTTCTGTACCCCTCCAGAAGTCTACATGAAAGCAACAACTCTGAACACAGAAGTCCTACTTCAAGCACCGCAAAAGCCTGTGTGCTTGGGACCCCCCCCCCTTTTTTTTAAAAATCCAGATTCTGACATTCTATGCTGAAGATCTCTTACATCAGTTCGATCCATCAATAACCCTTACTGTGCTTTTAACTATCCTTTTATATGCAAAATCAGGACGGCTGCGGCAGATTTGGGGGCAAATGCGGCCAGGGGAGGGAGGGGGAAGAGAGAGAGCAGCAATCTTATCCTTATTTGTTACGATATTTATAATCTGCCTTATCGACCTCTCGGGTCCTCAATAATAAAAGACTATCATAAAGCAAAACGTTACGAAAAGAAGCCAAACGAAACGAGCCCAATCAGTGTGTTCCATCGGCCGCGCGGACGAGTACGGTGTCTGTTTCAGCCGCAATTAGACTTTCGCTAAAAGCAAAAGTCTACCCAGGTGGCATTGCGTGTAGGGACTTGGCCGGCCTCCTTTGCAAGGAGCTGTTACTTGCCTAGTGTGGGGGGGTGGGTGAGCAGGTAACTGCATGTGTCCTGAAGGCAAAGCTGAATCTGGGTGTCTGAGCAAAAGATAAGAAACGAGCCTCCTTGGAGGAGGGGCTGCGGCTTAGTGGAACAGCTTCTGCTTGGCAGGGAGAAGGCCCCAGGTTCAATCCCCGACATCTCCAGTTAAAAGGGCAAGGGCCAGGCAGGAGGGGATGGGAAAGACCTCAGCCTGAGACTCTGGAGAGCCAGGAAATGGGGCTGTGGCTCAGTGGTAGAGCATCTGCTTGGCAGGCAGAAGATCCCAGGTTCAATCCCCAGCATCTCCAGTTAAAAGGGCCAGGCAGGAGATGATGGGAAAGACCTCTGCTCAAGACCCTGGAGAGTCAGGAAGTGGGGCTGTAGTTCAATGGTAGAGCATCTGCTTGGCAGGCAGAAGGTTCCAGGTTCAGTCCCCGGCATCTCCAGTTAAAATGACCAGGCAGGAGGGGATGGGAAAGACCTCAGCTTGAGACCCTGGAGGGCCATGAAGTGGGGCTGTAGCTCAGTGGTGTAGAGCCTTTGCTTGGCATGCAGAAGGTCCCCGGTTCAATCCCCGGCATCTCCAGTTAAAAGGACTAGGCAGGAGGTGATGGGAAAGACCTTGGCTTGAGATCCTAGAGAGTAGCTGCCAGTCTGAGTAGATAAGAGTGAACTGTTATGGATCATTGATTGGAATTAGTATAGGGAGGTTTCCTGTGTTCATTTGTAAGAGAGGGGCCATGGCTCAGTAGAAGAACCTCTGCTTGGCATGCAGAAGGTCCCTGGGTCAGTCCCTGGCATCTCTCCGATTAAAAGCACTAGAATCATAGAGTTGTAAGGGTCTCCTAGGGCTATCTAGTCCCACACTCTGCACAATGCAGGAAACCACAAATACCTCCCCCTAAATTCACAGGATCGGTATTGCTATCAGATGGCCATCTGGGCTCTGTTTAAAAACCTCCAAGGAAGGAGAGCCCACCACCTCCTGAGGAAGCCTGTTCCACTGAGGAACTGCTCTAATTCGGAGTGGAGCCAATTCTCCATTCTACCTCATGGGAATCGGTCTCCATAGGGAATAATGGAGCAGACATTTCCCTCCCCCACTGTTTTCTGATGACCCTGAAGCGGGGGGGAGGGCCTCCAAACTGGGGGATCCCCTGCCCCCACCTGGGGATTGGCAACCCTACCAACAAATGATGCCAATGGCAGCACACCGGACCCTTCTGCTTGGCACTTGGAGCCAGATCTCCCCTCAAGGCTCTGGCAGCGATGCCAGGGCTGGCATCGAGGGCGAAGGCAACGGGCAAGGCTCATGACCGTCATTGCCGTTCAGACACCAGCCACGGCCAAGGCGAATCCTCGAGATGCTGGCAGCGCCCTGAAACTTGTCATTTCCCCAGTGCATCTCGCCAAAGCGTAGCTCTCCCCTCCCCTGCCCCTGTTTATTTTGCCGGCTCTTGAGCCAGAAACATCTTCGCCGACCCTGTGGCAGATAGATGTTGCAATTTTGGCATTTTGGACCCAAAAACATTGCTTAGTCGTGCATTAAATGAGTTTTCGGCCAGTAAGATTTTTCTAAGGGGAAGAAAAAGAGAGCTGTGAATGCAAGACCTAATAGGTGACGGCGCTGTGCAGAACGCGGGAGTGCACAGATGAGCAGCGCGTTTTTTTCCAGCGGCTGTAATTGGTGAGAATGCGGGCCGCTTAGTTAAGTTCAGCAATATAGCACCTATAGAGACCAGCGTGGCCAGCTCCCCACTGGCGAGGGAAGGGGGGGCCGAATAGGGTTGCCAGCTCCAGGTTGGGGAACTCCTGGAGATTTGGGGGTGGAGCCTGGGGAGGACACAGGCCTTGATGGGGTACAATCCCATAGAACCTCCCTCCCTCAGTAGCAGGGGTGGTCAAACTTGCTTAATGTAAGAGTCACATAGAATAAATGTCAGATGTTGGAGAGCCACAAGACAGGAAGGAAGGAAGGAAGGAAGGAAGGAAGGAAGGAAGGAAGGAAGGAAGGAAGGAAGGAAGGGAGAGAGAAGACTGCAGCTTTATACCCCGCCCTTCTCTCTGTATCAGCGTCTCAGAGTGGCTTACAATCTCCTTTATCTTCTTCCCCCCACAACAGACACCCTGTGAGGTAGGTGGGGCTGAGAGGGCTCTCCCAGAAGCTGCCCTTTCAAGGACAATCTCTGCCAGAACTATGGTTGACCCAAGGCCATTCCAGCAGCTGCAAGTGGAGGAGTAGGGAATTAAACCCGGTTCTCCCAGATAAGAGTCCATACACTTAACCACTACACCAAACTGGCTCTCTCAGAATAAATGTCAGATGTTGGAGAGCCCAAGGAAGGAAGGAAGGAAGGAAGGAGACTGCAGATTTATACCCCGCCCTTCTCTCTGAATCAGAGACTCAGAGGGGCTTATAATCTCCTACTCCTCCCGCAACAGACACCCTGTGAAGTAGGTGGGGCTGAGAGAGCTCTCACAGCAGCTGCCCTTTCAAGGACAACTCCTGCGAGAGCTATGGTTGACCCAAGGCCCTTCCAGCAGCTGCAAGTGGAGGAGTGGGGAATCAAACCCGGTTCTCCCAGATAAGAGTCTGCCCTTTCAAGGACAATCTCTGCCAGAGCTATCGCTGACCCAAGGCCCTTCCAGCAGCTGCAAGCGGAGGGGTGGGGAATCAAACCCGGTTCTCCCAGATAAGAGTCCGTGCACTTAACCACTACACCAAACTGGCTCAAGGAAGGAAGGAAATGGGGAGAGAGGTGGAAAGAAAGCGACTTGAACTTTAAATACATTCTCCAAGCTGCCTGTGTGGCTTGGAGAAGTGCTTTAAAGAGACAAATGCCTTCTCCAGGCTGGCCAAGGGGGTGGGGTGGGGGCTTCGAGAGCCACACAATATGTGTGAAAGAGCCACATGTGGCTCCCGAGCCATAGTTTGACCATCCCCACTCTGGAGGGGAGCTGTAATTCCGGGAGAGATCCCTAGGCCCCACGGGGAGGCTGGAATCCCAAACAGAGACTTGAGAAAATCGTCAGGCCTGCACGGCCCTGTCTGATGTTATCAAACCCGTCGACAGCTTCTGCGTGTCCTTTCCCTCCCCTCCCAGATGCTGGAGCAGTGACTCAGTCTGTCGAGGGCTTGGCTTCAGCACGTTCTTCAAACATCCCTGGGCCTAGCCTGCCTGCGCCGTTTCTGGCTCCGGCCACGAGCGAATGAAAGGTTAAGGCAGTGGATGTTTCAGCACTGCTGATGGATTGGGTGGAGATGTTAATTTGAGTGCTTGATGGAATCGAATGAAGTTTTCTCTGCTGCAAACAGGAGATTATAGTGCTGTATTATTCTTCAGGGCAGGGCCGGCCATAGACTGGTATCCTAGGCAAGGCTAATTTCTGGCACTCCTCCCCTGCGCTAATAATGCCACCAAATAACGGGGGCGCCCCCAGAAGGCCGGCGCCCTAGGCAATCACCTAGTTTGCCCAGTGGCAGGGACAGCCCAGCTTCAGGGCTGGGTCAGGCAATCTGGATTTTCAGAATTTCAGACATTGAAATTTCAGGTTCTGCTCTAGAACGTCGTTCGTAGGCAAGTCGCTGCGCTCTTAACTGACCACCCAAAGCACCATGCCGAGTTCTTCGTGGGGAAGAAGGGGGGACAGCGGGTCATAAATAAGTAATGCTTAATGATTTTTTTCCCCAAGCCGGTGTGCAAACCAGGGAAGGGCTCAGGAGATGGAGGTGGTGGGGGGTGGGGGACATTTAGAAAGAGCGACTCCTGATTCTTCTGCACTTCGACATTGATGGTTGCTGCCGGGGATCTTTGCCCTGCTTTTGCTCCGCTCGTGACTGCGTGCAGAACCTTACCTGGTGATCTCCATTGCATACCTGCGTTGTCTTGTTTTTCGTGACCTGCCTTTGGAGTTGCTGCGGCCCAGAACCTGCACGGCTTTGCGTGTTCCGTTGGCGGGGTCTTCCCGCTGAAGGCTTTCCTCCGGTTAACGAGAGACCTGCAAATACCGCTGCCTCTCTTTTTATCCTGATAGACGTGCGGTGTGCCTTTACATCTGTACAGTTAGTAGGGCTGCAGCCTCCGGGTGGCCAAAACACTGCAGACACCATGTAAATGATTTCTGTAAGGAGAACTGTACTGCCGAGCAGGGCTTCTTGGGTAGGAAAAGCCCAGCAGGAACTCATTTCCATATTAGGCCACACCCCCTGACATCACCATGGAGGCCCCTCCCCTCTCCAAACCCCGCCTCCCCAGAACCCACCCCCCAAATCTCCAGGAATTGCCCCACCTGAACTTGGTAGGTGGAGAGTCAACCATGTAGCTTTCCCTAGTATGGTGATGCAGTGATGGGCAAAGACTAGGGCTTGTTTGTTTGGGTTTTTTGAGCAGGAATGCTCAGGAACGCAGTTCGGTCTGTCTTGACATCAGGGGTGACAAATGCCTGGCATGAAACAATGGTGGCATCAAGGGGCATGACTTAATATGCAAATGAGTTCCTGCTGTGCTTTTTTTCTACAAACCCAAGCCCTGGTTAAAACCTAACCGACTGGATTTCCGCCTGCCAACAGCGCTGAGCTAAAAGGGACCAGTGTCTAACCAGCACACTGTGAGAAGAGTAGGATCAAAGTACAGTCCATCCTTTCCGCATCCTTCGGCATTTCCTTTTCTTCCCCTTCCCACTCCCTTCGTGAGCAAATCCTTGTTCTGAAGCGCAGTTGCGTGCCAGCCCAATCCCCCCTGGGGCGAGTGAGCGAGCTTCGCGGAGGGAACTCGGTTTGGGTCCTGGAGACCCCTGCCTCTGTCAGGTTGTGGGTTTGATCTGGCAGGCATGTGAGGGATTGAGATCCCAGAGGGCAACCCGGTGAGAAGGGAGGCCGGACCGCTGCCTGCGGCGAGCCAGTGTAATTCATTCCCGTTTGTCAGGATTTAATGAAACTCTTTCTCTCCCCGGGGATGCGTGCGTGCTGAGAAGCTGGGATTGGCATTGCTGCCACCCAGCAGGAGGGGGAAGGAGCGTGCTGGGGAACGGAGGAGAGCCCTTTGCTGGCTTTCGCCCAAAAATCTTCCTAGTGGGAGGCAGAGTCATCACTGGGGCAGAATCCGTGGTGCTTTTTTGTGCGGATAATCTGCCTGCTATTCATGCTGTCTAGAAGGGAGTAGCTTGGGCAGTGTGCTGAAAAACAGCCAGCCTCTTCAAATCCTTTTCTTAGGGCTCTTTTGTACACCTATCCTGCATCTTTTGGCTGCTGCATCTTAAGAACGTAAGAGAAGCCATGTTGGATCAAGCCAATGGCTGATCTGGTGCAACGCTCTGTGTCACACAGTGGCCAAAAAACCCCCAGGAGCCATCAGGAGGTCCATCAGTGGGGCCAGGACACTAGAAGTCCTCACACTGTTGCCCTCTCAAGCACCCAGAAGACCGAGCATCACTGTCCCAGACAGAAGAACATAAAAGAAGCCATGTTGGATCAGGCCAATGGCCGATCTGGTCTAACGCTCTGTGTCACACAGTGGCCAAAAAAAACCCAGGCACCATCAGGAGGTCCACCAGTGAGGCCAGAACTTCCGAAGCCCTCCCGCTGTGCCCCCACCTCCAAGAACCAAGCATGCCAAGCATCACTGCCCCAGACAGAGTGTTCCATCTATAAGAACATAAGAGAAGCCATGTTGGATCAGGCCAATGGCCCATCCAGTCCAACACTCTGGGTCACATAAGAACATAAGAGAAGCCATGTTGGATCAGCCCAATGGCCCCTCCAGTCCAACACTCTGTGCCACACAGTGGCCAAAAAACCCCAGGTGCCATCAAGAGGTCCATCAGTGGGACCAGGACACCAGAAGCCCTCCCACTGTGCCCCCCCCCAAAGCACCAAGAATACAGAGCATTACTGCCCCAGATAGATCTTCATCTAAGCCCCTTCTGAATGGATTCTGGAGGATGTAGAAACCCACAATAAATCTTCGTGGTTGTGAGTTTCAGCTGGGCACTGGGCTGTAGCAGCAGAACAGAGTCCCACTCCAGGAGCTCCTTAGAGATCAACAAAATATTGGGCGTGAGCTTTTGTGATTCAGAGCTCACTCTGTCAGATGGAAGTGAGAATGTGGATCCGTCTAGGGTACTCTGGTCCGACAGAAAATATCTAGGGACTTTGAAGGGTGGAGCCAGGAGCAAGGTTCTGATAAGCACGATTGAATGCTTAAGGGAGTTCTGGCCGTCGCACTTAAAGCTCCTTTGAAATGCCTTACCTCCATTGGAAATAATGGAGGGTGGGGGCCCCTTCTTTTGGGGGCTCATAGAATTGGACTCTGTGGTCCAATCTTTTTGAAACTTGGGGGTTTCTTTGAGGAGAGGCACCAGATGGTTTGTAGAAAATATAGTGCCTCTACCTCAAAAAACATCCCCCCCCACAGAGCCCCAGATACCCACAGGTCAATTTTCTATTATACCCTATGAGGACCAGTCTCCACTGGGTATAATGGAGTGCCCAGCAGACATTTCCTCCCCCTTCTGCTTTTTGATAAACCTGAAGCAGCGGGGAGGGCCTCCAGACCAGGGGATCCCCTGCCCCTATCTGGGGTCTGACAACCCTAGATCCATCAGCCCTTCAGTCCAGGCCAGAAAGTGGAGAGGTTGTTTCCACAAAGGAGTCAGCTTGAGTCAGGGTGTTGAGGTGTAGCAGAAAAGGCAATCAACTTGATTAGAGCAGAGATATGCATAGAGGTGAGAAGTACAGAAAAAATTAGCATGTGTAATGAGATAAGAATCCAGTGTGTATACATGTGTGTGTGGGGTGGTGGTGGTGGTTCCATTGTCCTGAACTTGTTAATGAATTCTAGTTTTGCAGTCTCCCATTGTGATCTCCCTTTAAAGCTTCTGTGTAAGAGAAGTGCCACCAAGCAATGGAATGTACTGGCAGATTTAAATGTTACACTGTGATTATTAATGTTAGATTTATGTGTTTGTGATTGCTGTGGCTGCTGAGTACCATGAAATTTGACTTTAATTCCCTTCTTCCTTTTTAAAGCTAGTTTCTAGCCCTGTGCAAAATGTGCTACCTTTTCTGTGCCTGTGATTTTTTCTTCTACCTACTGCCTCCCCTTTAAATTGTTGCCACCCTTCCTAAAAAAAAGACCTGGGTTTGTCATCTCACTTCCTCTTCCCAGCGTATTTTGTTCATGCTCACATTTTTTTCATGTCCTTCTCCCTCCATCCACCTTTTCCACCGCTGCCGAAAGAAAGCCAAGGAAGTCGGCACAGTGCCCTTTGAAACACGTTTGTGCTGTTCCATTAATGGAAATTCAAAGGTGGAATGCAGAGTGACTCCAGGAAATGCATTGGCTGCTTCAGATGTAGAGCAAAACTAGGTTGCAAACAAGCCTGGAAGAGCTTCAAGAGGGAGTGTGTGTCTCTCTGTGTGTGAGATTCCGGGGACTCATGATTTCTGGATGCTACTGAATTCTGGGAAGGGCAGGGCTTTTTTTTTTTAGCCTGAGCACACAGGAACGCAGTTCCGACTGGCTTGGCCAGGGCTCAGGCTCAAAAAAAAAAAAAAAGGTCTCCAGCAGAGGGAAGCCACTAGGCAGCCATGCGCTCCCAGACTGTGCACTCTGTTTTCTCTACCAGTTTGGTGTAGTGGTTAAGTGTGCGGACTCTTATCTGGGAGAACCGGGTTTGATTCCCCACTCCCCCCACTTGCAGCTGCTGGAATGGCCTTGGGTCAGCCACAGCTCTCACAAGGCTGTCCTTGAAAGGGCAGCTGCTGTGAAAGCCCTCTCAGCCCCACCCACCTCACAGGGTGTCTGTTGTGGGGCAAGAAGATATAGGAGATTGTAAACCGCCCTGATTCAGAGAGAAGGACGAGGTATAAATCTACTGTCCTCTTCCTCCTCCTCCTTCCTCCTCTTCTTCTTCCTCCTCCTTTTCCTCCTTCTCTTCTTCCTCTTCCTCCTCCTCTTTCTTCCTCTTCCTCCTCCTCATCCTTCTTTCTCTTCTTCTTCTTTCTCCCCCTCCTCCTCCTTTTTCTCCTTCTTCTCCTCCTCTGATACCTCAGCTTCATTGCTTATTTCATCCTTGCTTGTGGCAAACCCAGATTTTGTCCTTGACATCTGTACCAGCTAACGGCAAAATTCAGGGTTGTAAACTGGGAAGAAACTGTGGTTTGGCTGTACTGGAGAGGCCATGGGCTCAGTGGTACAGTATTGGCTTCATGCACAAAAGGTACCAAGTTCACTTCCCAGCACCTCCGGTTAAATGGATCAGGTAGCAGGTGGCGTGAAAGCCCTCAGCCTCCTACTCTGGAGAGCCGCTGCCAGTCTGAGTTGACAATACTTGAAAGACCATGGGCCTGATTCATTATCAGGCAGCTTCCTCTTGCACAGGAAACAAGCTAGATACAAAGGTCTTGTATTTAGGGGAAGGGGCTGTGGCTCAGTGGCAGAGCCTCTGCTTTGTGTGCAGAAGGTCTCAGGTTCAATCCCCAGCATCTCCAGTTAAAAAGGACCAGGCAGGAGGTGAAGAGGAAAAGACCTCAACCTGAGACCCTGGAGAACCATGAAGTGAGGCTGTAGCTCAGTGGTAGAGTATCTGCTTGGCATGCAGAAGGTCCCAGGTTCAATCTGCAGCATTTCCAGTTAAAAAGGACCGGGTAGGAGGTGAAGAGGAAAAGACCTCTGCCTGAGACCCTGCAGAGCCATGAAGTGAGGCTGTAGCTCAGTGGTAGAGCATCTGCTTGGCATGCAGAAGGTCCCAGGTTCAATCCCCAACATCTCCAGTTAAAAGGACCAGGCAGGAGGTGATGGGAAACGCCTTGGCCTGAGACCCTGGAGAGCCATGAAGTGCGGCTGTAGCTCAATGGTAGAGCATCTGCTTGGTATGCAGAAGGTCCAGATTCAATCCCTGGCATCTCCAGTCAAAAGGACTAGGCAAGAGGTGATGGGAAATGCCTCAGCCTGAGACTTTGGAGAACCATGAAGCAGGTCTGTAGCTCAGTGGTAGAGCATCTGCTTGGTATGCAGCAGGTCCCAGGTTCAATCCCCGGCATCTCCAGTTAAAAGGACCAGGCAGGAGGTAATGGGAAAAGCAACCATCTGAAACCCCAGAGAGCTGCTGTTGGTCTGAATAGACAACGCTTGTTGGACCATAGGCCTGATTCCTTATAAGGCAGCTTCAAACGGAAACAGTGACTTGCCATATTCCAGAAAGTCATGACGTGCCTCACAGTGTTGGAGAAGTTTCCGTGAGTGAGCCCGGAATGTCCTCAGACCTCTTTCTCCTAGTGCTGGTTCATGGTTGATCAAGGCCGTGTTGAGAGGCGTGTCCACAGAGTGAATGTGATCCAACCTGTGCCCGGAAGGCAGGGTCATCTCAGCTTTCACACCCGCTGGATAATGCACTTCCAGGGCACTTTAGCAATAATTTGTCAGTGGCTTTTCCTGTTTCACCCAGGAAAATCCAGTTGCGAACGATTGCTAAAGTGCATCGACGATGCATTAGCCAACGTGGGCGAAAGCAGCCCTGTGTGCTATTGACCTGTGCGATCCAGCCTACAGTCTGAACTCTGGCATACCACAGGACAGGGGTTGCCGAACTTGCTTAACATAAGAGCCACTTGGAATAAATGTTAGATGTTGGAGGGAGGGAGGGAGGAAGGAGGGGAGGGAGGGAAGGATGGATGGATGGATGGATGGATGGAAGGAAGGAGGGAGGGCGGGAAGGAAGGAAGGAAGGAAGGAAGGAAGGAAGGAAGGAAGGAAGGAAGGAAGGAAGGAAGGAAGGAAGGAAGAAGGGAAGGAGGGAGGGAAGGATGGATGGAAGGAAGGAAGGAGGGAGGGACGGAAGGAGGGAATGAAGGAGGGAAGGAAGGAGGGAGGGAAGGAAGGAAGGAGGTAGGGAAGGAAGGAGGGAGAGAGGGAAGGATGGATGGAAGGAGGGAGGGAAGGAAGGTGGGAGGGAGGGAAGGAAGGAGGGAGGGAAGGAAGGAAGGAAGGAAAAAAGGAAGGAAGGAGGGAGGGAAGGAGGGAGGGAGGGAAGGAGGGAAGGAAGGAGGGAGGGAGGGAAGGAAGGAGGTAGGGAAGGAAGGAGGGAGGGAAGGATGGATGGATGGAAGGAGGGAGGGAGGGAAGGAAGGTGGGAGGGAGGGAAGGAAGGAGGGAGAGAAGGATGGATGGAAAGAAGGAGGGATGGAAGGAGGGAAGGAGGGAGGGAAGGATGGATGGAGGGAAGGATGGAAGGAAGGAAGGAAGGAAGAAGCAGAAAGAAAGCAACTTTAACTTCAAATGCACTCACCAAGCTGCCAGCTGGCTTGGCTTGAGAAGTAATCCAAAGAGAGAAATGCCTTTCCAAGTTTGCCAGTGAGGCGGTGGGGGCTTTGAGAGCCACACATTCTGTGTGAAAGACCCGCATGTGGCTCCTGAGTCGCAGTTTGGCCACTGTAGGAAGTTGTTGGTTTCAGATGGCTCAGGCAAAATGCCCATTCACCCGCTATGGGAGAAAACGAAATAGGTCCACAGCTAGTCTGCGCTTGACTAAAGTGCCCGTTTTGGTGCCTAAAATGGAGACCAACCTGGCGTTGTGCACAAGCCCAGCGTAGCAGCGTTTTTACCAATACGCCACGACTATCTGTAACGCTTATGGAAGCTCACGACGGCCCTGTGTAGGTGGAAGGGAAGGTTTCATAGTGGGGGGAAGGGTCCTAATCCCAGACCCTTCCTTGGTGGGTTCCCTGTCCAGTGTGATTTGCTGATCTCAGCCTGTCCAAAAGCGTGCCACAGGTTCCCCCGGGCCTCGCGTAAAGCCGATTGGCGGCTTCCTCCGGAGAACTCAATTATAAGCTTTAATGAAATAATCCTTGGGCTGGTGCCCGGCGGGTTGCGTGCGCCACCCCTCCACCTGCACATGCCTCCTTGCTCTGTGATGCGGAGAGTCCTTCCCATGTGTCGTCACTCTCCCTCTGCTGCCCCCCCCTCCCCGCATTGGCTGGAAGGAGGTGGAGGGGAGCCCCTCTGCACATACCCTTGGCTTCTCTCTCGCTCTCTCCCATTCCCATTTGAAATGAATAAAACCCTTGGAACGAGGCCTTAATAGGTGGCTGGCATTGGAGCCAGCTGCCAGGGAGGAGAGGAGCCCCGAGCTGGCAGGGGTTAGTGGCAATCTTATCTCTCACAGCAAAGCAAGCGTGCCCCTCTGTAGACTGTATGCTCGACGCGAGTGCCTTTAGAATGGGTTCCTTGGATTGTTAACAGGAGTCCCTTCTCTCCCTTTCTCCTTTCTCTTCCCTTATCTCCCTTTCTCACAATACAAGAACACGTGGGCATTCAATGAAATTGCTGAGCAGTCAGGTTAGAACGGATAAAAGGAAGTCCTTCTTCACCCAAAGGTTGATTAACACGTGGAATTCACTGCCACAGGAGGTGGTGGCTGCAAGCATAGACAGCTTCACGAGGGGATCGGATAAGCATACGGAGCAGAGGTCCATCAGTGGCGATTAGCCACAGCGTTTTTTTGGAACTCTCTGTCTGGGGCAGTGATGCTCTGTATTCTTGGTGCTTGGGGGGGGGGGACAGTGGGAGGGCTTCTAACGTCCTGGCTCCAGTGATGGACCTCCTGATGGCCACTGTGTGTGACAGAGTGTGACACAGAAGTTAGAGAAAAGAAGTCCTTTTCTTCATTTTTCACAATACAAGAACTTGTGGGCACTCAATGAACTTGCTGAGCAGTTGGGTTAGGATGGATTTAAGGAAGTACTTCTTCACCCAAAGGGTGATTAACCCATGGAATTCACTGCCACAGGAAGTGGTGGCAGCTATAAGCATAGCCAGCTACAAGGGGGGACTTGATAAGCATATGGAGCAGAGGTCCATCGGTGGCTATTAGCCACAGCGTATCATTGGAACTCACTGTCTGGGGCAAGTGATGCTCTGTATTCTTGGTGCTTGGGGGGGCACAGTGGGAGGGCTTCTAGTGTCCTGGCCTCTTGATGGCGCCTGGGTGTTTTTTTGTCACTGTGTAACCCACAGAGTGTTGGACTGGATGGGCCGTTGGCCTGATCCAGCATGACTTCTCTTC
This sequence comes from Heteronotia binoei, assembly GCF_032191835.1. Lineage (NCBI taxonomy): Eukaryota > Metazoa > Chordata > Lepidosauria > Squamata > Gekkonidae > Heteronotia > Heteronotia binoei. The sequence continues at coordinate 43,352,940 of NC_083239.1, read as the reverse complement.
TGTTCTTCTGTGACACAGAGCGTTGGACTGGATGGGCCATTGGCCTGATCCAACATGGCTTCTCTTACATTCTTATGTGACACAGAGTGTTGGACTAGATGGGCCATTGGCCTGATCCAACATGGCTTCTCTTATGTTCTTAGGTGACACAGAGTGTTGGACTGGATGGGCCATTGGCCTGATCCAACATGGCTTCTCTTACGTTCTTATGTGACACAGAGTGTTGGACTGGATGGGCCATTGGCCTGATCCAACATGGCTTCTCTTACATTCTTATGTGACACAGAGTGTTGGACTAGATGGGCCATTGGCCTGATCCAACATGGCTTCTCTTATGTTCTTAGGTGACACAGAGTGTTGGACTGGATGGGCCATTGGCCTGATCCAACATGGCTTCTCTTACGTTCTTATGTGACACAGAGTGTTGGACTGGATGGGCCCTTGGCCTGATCCAACATGGCTTCTCTTATGTTCTTATGTGACACAGAGTGTTGGACTGGATGGGCCATTGGCCTGATCCAACATGGCTTCTCTTATGTCCTTATGTGACACAGAGTGTTGGACTGGATGGGCCCTTGGCCTGATCCAACATGGCTTCTCTTACGTTCTTATGTGACACAGAGTGTTGGACTGGATGGGCCATTGGCCTGATCCAACATGGCTTCTCTTATGTCCTTATGTGACACAGAGTGTTGGACTGGATGGGTCATTGGCCTGATCCAACATGGCTTCTCTTATGTTCTTCTGTGACACAGAGTGTTGGACTGGATGGGCCATTGGCCTGATCCAACATGGCTTCTCTTACGTTCTTATATTATGTTCTCTAGGAGGGATTTGTAGCCATCTCTGGGGAACGGGGGAGTTGTTGCTATAGGTCAGTGGCTCCCAACCTTTTTGGCACCAGGGACCGGTTTCATGGAAGAACAAAAGGGTTAAGCCTGGCCCATGCAGCGGTCTCCCATTTGCTCTGTGCACCATAGCCCACTTTTTCACTTCACAAGCCTTGAATCGTCGTGTTGACAGCCAGCCGTCTCGTGGGTATAGCCCAGGAGTGGCCGTAGTTGCTTAATGTAAGGGCCACATAGAATAAACATCAGATGTTTGAAAGCCGCAACACATGAACATCAGATGTTTTGAGAGCTGCAGGGAAGGAAGGCAAATAGATGGGGGGGGGAGGTGGAAAGAAAGCAACTTGATGCATTCTCCAAGCTGCCAGCTGGGTTGGCTTAGGGAAGTGATCTAAAGAGCAAAATGCCTTCTCCAAGCCAGAGAAGAGAGAGCGCCAGTTTCGTGTAGTGGTTAAGTGTGTGGACTCTTATCTGGGAGAACCAGGTTTGATTCCCCACTCCTCCACTTGCACCTGCTGGAATGGCCTTGGGTCAGCCATAGCTCTGGCAGAGGTTGTCCTTGAAAGGGCAGCTGCTGTGGGAGCCCTCTCAGCCCCACCCACCTCACAGGGTGTCTGTTGTGGGGGAGGAAGATAAAGGAGATTGTGAGCCGCTGTGAGACTCTTCGGAGTGGAGGGCGGGATAGAAATCCAATATCTTCTTCATCTTCTTCCAAGCCAGCCAACAGGGCGGTGGGGACTTTGAGAGCCCCACAATATGTGTGAAAGAGCCGCATGTAGCTCTCAAGCCGCAGTTTGGCTTCCCCCGCTATAGCCTTTGCCAGCATTCCAATGCAGCAGCAAAGCTCGATTGGTTGTATTTCTTGCCTGCCCCGGTGCTACCAATGCATTCAGCAATGGAGTGGAAGGCTTTGCTCATGCTTCTAGTAAAAGGAACTGACTTACTCCCTGGTAATATACAGCACAAGTAGAAGATATCATAATACGGAACACGAAACGCACCTAAATGCATACGTTCTAAATAAAACTTGGTTGGTCTTAAAGGTGCCTCTTAACTCCTGCTTTGTTCAGCTGCTTCAGACCAACACGGCTGCCCGCTGGGCTCTATCTATTATATTATTGTAACTAGTTACTTGTACGGTGTATTAGTAAATCACTATGGGCTCTGTTTATAAGGATTTAATTGCATTTTATGGTTGTCAGTGTGGACTTTTGTGTCCGAAGCAGTTTGATATTTAAAAAGCATGTAAATATATTTTAAAAGTATTAAAAAGTCTGGTAGCCTATTTATATTGCAGACATGTTGTTTGTTTATTGTATAAATCCCCAGGTGGGAGCAGGGCATCCCCCGGTTTAGAGGCTCTCCTCGCCCCACTTCAGGGCCATCAGAAAGCGGGGGTGGGGGGAGAGGGAACTGGCTGCTGGATCTTCCATTATTCCTTATGGGGACTGATTCCCATAGAGTATAATGAAGAATTGATCAGGGGGATTCTGGGGCTCTGCAGAGGCTGTTTTTTGAGGCAGAGGCACCAAATTTGCAGTGTAGCCTCTCCCCAAAATACCCTCCAAGTTTCAAAAAGATTGGACTGAGGGGTCCAATTCTATGAGCCCCCCAAAGAAGGTGCCCTTATCCTTCATTATTACCTGTGGAGGGAAGGCATTTAAAAAGTGTGTAATCCCTTTAAATGTGATGACGAAAACTTCCTTTGGAGTTCAATGATGCTTGTCACAACCTTGCTCCTGGCTCCACCCCCAATGTCTCCTGGCTCCACCCCCAAAGTCCCCAGATATTTCTTGACTGCTGCCCAGGGGGAGATGAAGGGTGGTGTAGAGCTCTTCACGGCCACAGGCAGCCGCTTGGGGGACGCCATGGGTGGCGAAGGAGTCAGCTAAGGTTTCGCGGAGTGGGTCTCTTGAGGAGCCCTCCTCCCCGCCCTGCAAAGGCCTTTCAAGTGACCATAGCAGAGTCATCAGTAGAGTGGGGTTCTTTGACTGGTGCGAGGGGCACTGGTTTGGTGGGCGCACAATGGCCCATTCTCCGCTCCCGGCCTGGGATAAGGGGCCCCCTGTGCGGCGACCGCAAGCGCACAGAGCCGCCTCTCAGCCCTTTGTTCCCATCCTGCAGGCCCGTTTGTTTACCCCTCGTCTCCCTCCACCCCATCGACTGCCTCTTCACAACCAGATGAGCCGGGAGGGAGTTCCTGTCTCCTCCTGGCACCGGAGAAATGGGGAGGGACTCACGGGAGAACCAGGCAGCTAGCAGGAAAGCACGGCCCAAGGAAAGGGTTTCGCCAGTTCACATAGAGCAGGGGTGGCCAAGCTGTGGCTCAGGAGCTACGTGCAGCTCTTTCACACATATCGTGTGGCTCTTGAAGCTCTCACCTACCCGTTGGCCAGCTTGGAGAAGGCATTTGTCTCTTTAAATCACTTCGCCAAGCCAGCCAGCAGCTTGGGGGATGCATTTAAAGTTGCTTTCTTTCCATCTTTCCCTCCCTCCTCCCCATCTATTTGCCTTGCTTCCTTCTGGCCAGTTTGGCGTAGTGGTTAAGTGTGCGGACTCTTATTTGGGAGAACTGTGTTTGATTCCCCACTCCTCCACTTGCAGCTGCTGGAATGGCCTTGGGTCAGCCATAGCTCTTATAGGAGTTGTCCTTGAAAGGGCAGCTGCTCTAAGAGCTCTCTCAGCCCCACCCACCTCACAGCATGTCCGTTGTGAGGGAAGGGGATAAAGGAGATTGTAAGCCGCTCTGCATCTCTGATTCAGAGAGAAGGGTGGGGTATAAATCTGCGATCAGCTTCTTGTTGTTGTACCTGGACATCCAGGGATATGGGGGGGCTTTGCATGCGATGAGAGCCAGCATGGTATAGCGGAGTGCAGGGGTGTCAAATTCATTTGTTGTGAGGGCCTCATCTGACATAAATGAGACCTTCTCAGGCCAGGCCGTATGTAATGCAAGGTAGTGGAGCTATAAACTTCATAAAGGAAACAGACAAACACAAAGATTTTTCTTTAAAAAAAAATCCCTTAAAGTATGCTTAAAAGGTGAGCACTTTTGCAATATTTTGTTTGTTTAACAGTTTCTGATAACTTGACGCCTCTTGCTCTGAATTATTGCATCAAAATCTGGAGACAGTGTCTGTGCTGTAGCAACCTTGAGTAGGCTGTTCAGATGTTGTTCAGGTGTGTGTCTGTAAGTTGCAGACCTTCTTTTGATTTATTGACATTCATTACCGAAATCTCATGGTCAACACTTTGAGCCTAAGACCCAAGGGAAAACATGAAATGGCTGGGCATTGGTGAGTTTTTGTACATGAGTCGCTTCATGTTCGGGTCAGCCAATGGTGAAAATGGAGGCTTTGCTCTGTAGCTCCTGTGCGATTGAGCAAGGCTGGCAAAGCAAGCTGTGATGCAGAAGGGAGCAAGAGAGAGAGAAGGAAGCAGATGACAGTGAGTTGCTTGAGGGCCTGATAGGAGCCCTCTGGGGGTCTGATCTGGCCCTCAGGCCACATGTTTGACACCCTGGTGTAGTGGTTGAAGCATCGGACTAGGATCTGGAAAACTTGGGTTCAAAGCCCCACTCTGCCATGGAAGATCACTGGGTGACCTTGGATTGCTCACACGCTCTCAGCCTAACCTACCTCACAGTGTTAGTGTGAAGATTAAATAGAAAGGAGAATGCTGTAAATTTGGGTCCCCATTAGGACAGGATGTAGATAAAGTTAATAAATAAAATAGGAAGGCTGTTCTTCTAATGGTCTGGTCTGTTTGTGGTTTTCTTTGAGGCGTCCTGCTGCTTGCTGTTGGAAACAGAATACTGGGTGGTGTTCTAGCGAACTAGACTATTTATTTGTTTATACACCACCTTTCTCCCCACTGGGGACTCAAGATGGCTCACGTCCTTCTCCTCTTCTCCATTTTATCGTCACAACAACCCTGTGAGGTATCTGAGGCAGAGAGAGTGTGACCGACCCAAAGTCACCCAGCGAGCTTCCTTGGCACAAGTGAGAATTTGAACCCAGGTCTTGCAGATACTAGGCTGACACTCTTAAGCACCATATTGGCTGTCAAGAACAGGGGTGATAAACATGCAACCTGTAGTGTATCGGCAGCCATACGCACCATGCGCAGAGGCGACTGGGCTGTCCCAGGCGCCTCCAGCGCGGGGCGCGAAATCCCCCGCCAATCACCAGCCGCGGTGGGAAGTTTAACAGGTCAGGATTGGCCTGACCTGTCCAGTAGGCTGTACCGGGGACTGTACATAAGCGGGACCCGGCCCGCGTGTTCTCTCTCTTGCAACGTGCTCCCAATAAAGAATGTTGCCCTACTCGCGTCTCCGGACTGAGTACGTTACACAACCCAGGGGTTAAATCAGGCCCCGGGAGGGCTCCTATCAGGCCCTCGAGCAACTGACTGCCGTCTGCTTCCTTCTCCCTCTCTCTTGCTTCCTTCTGCATCACAGCTTGCTTTGCAAGACTTGCTCAATCACACAGGAGCTACAGAGCGAAAGCTCTATTTTCTCCATTGGCTGAGTCTCCTCCCTTGGGGAGGAAGGAGGGGGGAGGCAGAGCTTGCTTTGCCAGGCTCTCTCAATCACACAGCAGAGCTACTGAGCAAAGCCTGTCTTCCTTCTGTTGGCTGAGGCTCCTCTCCCTTCCTGGTCCCCTGGGTGCACCCTTCTTAAATCTTCGTTCGCGAAGCCAAGCCCAGAGAAAGAGAGAGAGAGGTCCCCTGGGGAAGGAAAAAAAGAGCCAGAGCTTCTTTTGCCCAGTTCCCTGGATCCCATGGGAGAGATACAAAGAAAGCACCTTTAAGATCAATGAGTGCTAATGTTTTAAGCATGTTTTAAATTTTTAAAAAATCTTTGTGTTTGTGTGTCCTTTATAAAGTTTATATCTCTGCTACCTAATCTTGAATAGGTACACGCGTGGCCCGGCCCATCATGGCCCAGCCCAACAAGGTCTCGTTTATGTCAGATCCGGTCCTCGTAACAAATGAGTTTGACGCCTCTGGTCTAGATGGTACTACTTCATATTCTTCCAAGGCTTAAAATAGGAGACCGGAGAGAGAATAAGGGGGTGCTCATTTTTTGTTCTCTTCTCTCACCTTCCCAGCATTCTGGGGTGGGGGAAAAGATGCAGGAGTCCAGTTTCCCAGGTTAGCACATGGTTGCAGTTGCCAGGCCCTTTCGCCAGACGTTTCAAAACACTCTGGTCTCCCAGGTCGGGATAGGCCTTGTCGCTCCGGAGAACGTTTCATATCCAGCGGTAGTAAACCAAGGAAGAATGTTATTAAAGGCAAGCAGGAAACAGCCGGGTTGGAGAAGGGGGAATATGAAATTCAGTTGTATGGCGAAACAAAACATAAACAGGGTTTCTAGTTTACATTTGTACTCCCGGCTGGCTGCCTTCCTGCATGACCGACTCCGGGGCGGCGGTGGGGCGACGGGATGACTCTCCCTTTGAGCTCTTCAATTAAAGTGACGTTTGCTCTTCTTGGCTGGCTGGTTTCCCTCTGGAACTCGCAGGTGGATGCCCGGAGAACTCTGGAGAGAGCTGATTGGGCATCTAATGGGCAGTCCTGGGAGGTTCTCGGAGTGATCCGTGCTCTCTCTCTCTGTGTCTTAATACTCTGTTTCCAGGTGCCGGAAGAGATGATTCATGCAACTCTCATCCGTTGCGGGCGTGACAGTCTGCCAGTGCACACTGCAAAGAGAATACTTGGCAAAACCGACTCAAGCTGAGGTCTTTCGTATCACTTGCTGGCTGGTCCTTCCAACTGGAGATGGCAGGGATTGAACCTGGGAGCTTCTGTATGCCAAGCAGACGCTCTGCCTCTGAGCTACAGCCTCACCTCATGGCTCTCCAGGGTTTCAGGCTGAGGTCTTTCTGATCACCTCCTACCTAGTCCTTTTACCTGGAGATGCCAGGGATCAAACCTGGGACCTTCTGCCTGCCAAGCAGATGCTCTACCACTGAGCTACAAGCCCCACTTCATGGCTTTCCAGGGTCTCAGAGAAGGACTTTCCCATCATCTCCTGCCTGCTCCTTTTAACTGGAGATTCCGGGGATTGAACCTGGGACCTTCAGCATGGCAGGCAGAGGCTCTTCCACTGAGCTACAGCTTCACTTCGTGGCTTTCCAGGATCTCAGGCTGAGGTCTTTCCCATAACTTCCTGCTTGGTCCTTTTAATTGGAGATACTGTGGATGGAACATGGGACCTTTTGCATGCCAAGCAGACGCTCTGCCACTGAGCTACAGCCCCACTTCATGGCTCACTAAGGTCTCAGGCAGAGATCTTTCCCATTGCCTACTGCCTGGTCCTTTTAACCGGAGATGCAAGGGATTAAACCTGGGACCATTTGCATGCCAAGCAGCTGTTCTGCCACTAAACCGTGATCCCTCAAAGTTTGCTTCGCCGCTTATCTCAAAGGCTGTCTGGAGTGCTGTGAGTGGAGGGGTCATGGCTCATTTGTAGATCATCTTCATAGTGGGCAGAAGGTCCCAATCCCAGTCCCCAGCACCTCCAGTTTAAAAGGATCTGGTGGGCGGTGATGTGAAAGCCCTCTGCCTGAGAGCCACTCCCCGTCACCTTTTAAAGCTTATGGGCACCTTTGGCATTTTGAGAGCAATGGTAAGCATCACCCCAAAATGGCTGCTGCAGGATGATGATGATATTGGATTTATATCCCGCCCTCCTCTCCGAATCTCCGAGTCTCAGAGCAGCTCACAATCTCCTTTATCTTCTTCCCCTACAATAGATATCCTGTGAGGTAGGTGGGGCTGAGAGGGCTTTCACAGCAGCTGCCCTTTCAAGGACAACCTCTGCCAGAGCTATGGCTGACCCAAGGCCATTCCAACAGGTGCAAGTGGAGGAGTGGGGAATCAAACCCGGTTCTCCCAGATAAGAGTCTGCCTTTCAAGAACAACCTCTGCCGGAGCTATGGCTGACCCAAGGCCATTCCAGCAGGTGCAAGTGGAGGAGTGGGGAATCAAACCCGGTTCTCCCAGATAAGGGTCTACCCTTTCAAGGCCAACCTCTGCCAGAGCTATGGCTGCCCCAAGGCCATTCCAGCAGGTGCAAGTGGAGGAGTGGGGAATCAAACCCGGTTCTCCCAGATAAGAGTCTGCCCTTTCAAGGACAACCTCTGCCAGAGCTATGGCTGACCCAAGACCATTCCAACAGGTACAAGTGGAGGAGTGAGGAATCAAACCCGGTTCTCCCAGATAAGAGTGTGCCTTAATAACTACACCAAACTGGCTCTCAAGGAGGCAGAGCCAACCCACAAGGAGGCAGAGCCAAATAGAATACATCTTGTCTCGCACCTCCCTAGGTGGCAGGACATCTTGAAAGGAGGGACAGAAACACATACTGGGTGAGATCACACGAGAGATTTGGCCCAAACTACCCTTGCTTGCCTCCCCTCCAGATGTGCATGATCACACACGAACATCTGTCCCGAGTCTCAGCTATATTTACCTCATCTTAGGACAGCTTGGGACCGGATTAAATAGGTACCGTGAACTTCCCAGTAGCAAATCTCCAAAGCTCATGCAAGGTGTGCTTCCCAGCTATCTGAACGGCTGGGGTGCACGACGCACCCGCCTCACACGTGCAGGAGCAGTCTGAATGCTCCTCTTGCACATGTTCGAGCCGTGCCTCTCCCGGCAGCAGGGCGGGGGCTGTGTGATTGCCACGGCACTCGTGAAAGAATGCTGGCTTTTCCAAAGGCGGGATACTGGCACGTCAAATTCCCAGTGTGACCCCACCTACTGACATGTGGGACCCCCCCCCCCCGTCTCTGTGCAGAGCAGAAGAAGACTGCATGAGGGATGAAATCACTCAGCAACCGGTTCACCTTCTGTCTGCCCGCGTGGCCCCTCTGACCTTCCCATTGTCTCGCGTGGGTTTCTAATGGGGCTCATTGGAACCAGGAACGACCCAGTTATCACACTGGTCTCCGCCACTCCTTGGTAGCAGCTTCGAAGCTGCAAAGCGGGGGCTTCCGAAGAAGCCAGCGTATCCCTTGAGTATCTTCTCCGAGAAGATTCCTAGAATCTGTCCCAGAACCGAGAATTGATTGATGATGTTGCAGCGTCTTCCAGCTCCTTCCAAGTGTGCCCGGCCTGGCCTTAAAAGCGTCTCAGAGCCAGGCTCTTTAACTTCCTTCCCTCTCCTGCTTTAAAACCAGCCCAGACCTCCTTCTCATGAATCGGAGCCTCTCGAAAGCAGAAGGTCCTGTGTCTTTTTCATCAACTACCTGTGTTTACCAGGAGTTCGTACAAATAAATAACCTCTTTTTAGCATAGGAGGCTGTAAAATGCTGATAATTCCAGATGGAGCGAGCGACATTGTTAAAATATAGGAGGCACTTAAATTTCACTAGGGGGAATATAAAAAAAGAGAAGTCTCCCGTTTCCACGTTATGGGATTTCAGAGGGAAACGGGGGGGAAATATGCTAGCTCTGCGTTTAAGCTGCAGTTCTTCAGCCGAGAGCCAGAATTCTTGAGGCAGGGGTGTTGCTAGGGGCGGGGTGAAGAATTTAGGATTGAGGCAGGATCCCTGGGTCCTCTTCAAGACCCATCTTCAGAAGGGCATTTCCAGAAGTGGTGTAATGTACAATAGAGGCAGGCACCATTAAAGGAGCAGTGTAGGTCGGCCCTGGTAAGCATTTGGATGGGAAACGGCCAAGGAATTCCAGGGTCCCGATGTAGAGGAAGGCCATGGCAAACCACCTCTGTTTAGGGTTGCCAAGTCCAATTCAAGAAATATCCGGGGACTTTGGGGGTGGAGCCAGTAGACTTTGGGAGTGGAGCCAGGAGACATTGGGGGTGGAGCCATAAGCAAAGTTGTGACAAGCACAATTGAACTCCAAAGGGAGTTCTGGCCGTCACATTTAAAGGAACCGCACACCTTTAAAATGCCTTCCCTACATTAGAAATAATGAAGGATAGGGGCACCTTCTTTCGCGGCTCATTGAATAGGACCCCCAGGTCCAATGTTTTTGAAACTTGGGGAGCGTCTTGAGGAGAGTCGTCAGACGCTATGCTGAAAATTTGGTGCCTTTATCTCAAAAAACAGCCCCTCTGGAGCCCCAGATCAATTCTCCATTATACCTTATGAGAATCGATCTCCATAGGGAATAATGAAGTGCCCAGCTGACATTTCCCTCCCCACATCCCCGTTTCTGACGACTCTGAAGTGGGGGATGGGCATCTCTACTCACGAGTTGCTGAACGTCCAACTTCGTCAAAGTAACACAGAGCAGCCAAAGGTTCAAGTTCACCAGGCTTTCCTATGCAAAGGACCTCTGAAAAGACGGCAACCAACGGAGGGCCACTGGGAGCAGCCATCTTGTTCTGCCTGCTCCCTCCCCCCCCGCCTCCATTCAGCCTTAAAGACACAGACACACCATCTCAAGAGGAGTCTGAAGCCTCCGGAGGGGGAAAGTCACATGGTGGCTGTGGTGGCGGGGCTTCCCCCCACCGGTCAGCTGACTGGAGGCGGGAAGGAGCCTGGGAAAGCGGGAGAACCCCTGCTGGGACCTGGGGATTGGCAAGCCTACCTCTGTTAGTCTCTTGCCTGGCAAATCCTCAGCTCTGCTTGATGGTATGTGACAGACACACACACAGAGGGGCAAATAAGCGGCTCTGAGGTTTGATATGCGGTTCCGTCTGGAATTTTTTCCCAGAGCCGACCCTAGTGAAATTGATGGGCCCTGTTCAAGAACACTGCTGTTTCCTTGGGCCGCTGCGTGGCGCATAGGGTTGCCAGGTCTAATTCAAGGAATATCTGGGGACTTTAGGGTGGAGCCAGGAGCAAGGTTGTGAGGAGCATAATTGAACTCCAACGGGAGTTCCGGCCTTCACATTTAAAGGGACTGCACGCCTTTTAAATGCCTTCCCTTCAATGGAAATAATGAAGGATAAAAAAGAAGAGCACCTTCCCTTGGGGCTCATAGGTTTGGACCCCCCGGTTCAGTCTATTTGAAACTTGGAGGATGTTTTAAGAAGGGGCACCGTCTGCTATGCTGCAAATTTGGTGCCTCTACCTCAAAAAACAGCCGCCCCCCCCCCCCCCGAGCCCCATAGTCCCACGGATCAGTTCTCCATTATACCGTATGGAAATTGGTCTCCACAGGGAATAGTGGAGTACCCAGCAGACATTTCCCTTCCCCCTCCCCACTTTCCGATGACCCTGAAGTGGGTGGAGGGCCTCCAAACTGGGGGATCCCTTGCTCCCATTTGGGGATCGGGGGATAGAGGCAAGCCGCCATTTCTCACTCCGGTTGCCATACCCACCTGGGGATTGGCAACGCTAGTGGTGTGGGAAAGAGCTCTGGCTGCTGTCTCAGTTGAGTGGTGTGCCTGGTATCAAAAGGAATGCAGACATTTTGGGTTGGCCACCAAGGGCCGTCGTAGCAGGCTTGCGTTGTAGAAGCGTGCCGATGATGCCACAGTTTAAGGCAGTGATGTATGGACTTGAGAATATCGTTTAAATGTGCGGAGGCCTAGGAACCCAGATTCTTGCTTCCCTTTTCATGGAATAGGACCTGCATTTGGGGGAAATTAAACTCATAGACCTTAAAAGGATGCTGGATTCCAGGGAACGGCAAAAAGTCACGGCACTATACTACTGAGATCAGAAGCCCGTAGAGCAGAGTGGTCAGCTGCAGTCCTAAGCTCTGCTCACGACCTGAGTGCGATCCTGGCGGAAGCTGGGTTCAGGTAGCTGGCTCAAGGTTGACTCAGCCTTCCATCCTTCCGAGGTCGGTAAAATGAGCACCCAGCTTGCTGGGGGGAAAGCGCAGATGACTGGGGAAGGCAAGGGCAAACCACCCCGTAAAAAGCCTGCCGTGAAAATGTCGTGATGCGACGTCACCCCAGAGTCGGAAACGACTGGTGCTTGCACAGGGGACTACCTTTACCTTTTTACTACAGAGATCAGTGCCCCTGGAGAAAATGGATGCTTTGTGGGGGCGTAGATTCTATATGGGAGGGATGGTGGCTCAGTGGTAGAGCATCTGCTTGGTAAGCAGAAGGTCCCAGGTTCAATCCCCGGCATCTCCAACTAAAAAGGCAAATAGGTGTGAAAAACCTCAGCTTGAGACCCTAGAGAGCCGCTGCCAGTCTGAGTAGACAATACTGACTTCGATGGACCCAGGGTCTGATTCAGTAGAAGGCAGCTTCATATGTTCATATATATGTACTCTGTATCCCACTAAGGTCCCAGTCCTCCCCAGACTGCACCCCCAAATCTCCAGGAGTTTCCAGACCTGGAGATGGCATCCCTGCCCCCGTCCCCTGCCATTGGCGGGAATTGGCAACTCTAATAGACCTAACCGTAGTCTTTGGAACTTCTCATACCGGAAGACAAAGTGGTCTTTGTTTGAAGGGCTCGGTTTTGTAGGGCTTTAGAGACATTCTGTGTGTCTTCTGTGCCGGTGCTTGAAAATAAATTAAAATTTGATGCATGCGAAGAAGAACTGAATAATTCCTTTCTCCCCTAAAACTTCCTATTCGTAAATGCGCACGCACAAACGTGGTTCCCCGAGACGTCAGGAGGCACCGTCCTCACGCTTCCAAGCTTAGGTTCTAGCCCATAAGGACCAGAAACTTGTTTAAAAAAAAATAAAGAAATCTGTGCTTCTCTGAGGAAGCTGCAATCCTGTACCACACGCTTCGCTTTTTCTGCGGCTCTGCAGCATCGCAGCACGGACGCTGTCTTGTTTATAGGTCAAAACTGGCATAATCAGAGGAATCAAAAGGTCTGGAATTAAAGTTGTTGCCAGAGGCTTAGAAAGCCAGATACAGGATATCTGAGAGGAGAAATGTGCTCGAAATGGAGGGCTTTTAAAAAAACGGCGGTTACGGAGGCCTGAGGGATTGTCTTCGGCCTCGGCTTCCGGAGACAGGAAGGAGAGGGTTTCGAGGTGAATTATGTCTCCATCCTGGGTCCGTTTCTTCTCCTCTTCCGCCTCGCGCTGTACCAGCGAGAATCCCCCAGTGCCCGTCCCTGAGAAACGATGCCCGCCTCAGCTGCAGCCGGAGATAAGAGGGGGGAATTAATCCCAGCTGCGCGAGAGGATGCAGCGCTGTGATCTGGCAACAGCTTCCCTCGGGATGCGCCAGCAGGTTAATCCCTTATCTCAGCCTCTGCAGGCTAGATCTTCCCAGTGGCTGCTAATGATACCTGGGGCCTGGTTCTCTTTGGTGCTAAGAGGATGGCGGGAAATCGTTTCAGGATTGGTGCTCGGACATCTCTGTTTGTCCCAGGCTCGTAGCTTTCAACCCCACCCCCTCCATCCAACTGCATGGCCCCTCCGTTGGAGGGCCCCCAATCTGTCCCCTTTGCTCACCGCCGCTCTGAGTAAGTGGTAGCATTTGCTGCATTGTAGTAGCATTGCTGCAGGAGAGCTAGTTTGGTGTAGCGGTTAAGTGCGTGGCCTCTTATCTGGGAGAACCAGGTTTGATTCCCCTTTCCTTCACTTGCACCTGCTGGAATGGCCTTGGGTCAGCCATCGATCTGGCAGAGGTTGTCTTTGAAAGGAGAGCCAGTTTGGTGTAGTGGTGAAGTGCACAGATTCTTATCTGGGAGAACCGGGTTTGATTCCCCACTCCTCCACTTGCAGCTGCTGGAATGGCCTTGGGTCAGCCATAGCTCTGGCAGAGGTTATCCTTGAAAGGGCAGACTCTTATCTGGGAGAACCAGGTTTGATTCCCCACTCCTCCACTTGCACCTGCTGGAATGGCCTTGGGTCAGCCATAGCTCTGGCAGAGGTTGTCCTTGAAAGGACAGCTGCTGTGAGAGCCCTCTCCAGCCCCACCCACCTCACAGGGTGTCTGTTGTGGGGGAGGAAGGTAAAGGAGATTGTGAGCCACTCTGAGACTCTTCAGAGTGGAGGGCGGGATATAAATCCAATATCATCATCATCATCATCATCATCATCATCATCATCTTCTTCTTCTTCTTCTTCTTCTTCCTCCTCTTCTTCCTCTTCTTCTTCTTCTTCTTCTTCTGGGGGAGGAAGATAAAGGAGATTGTGAGCCACTCTGAGGGCAGAATATAAATCCAATGTCGTCGTCTTCTTCTTTAGCTTTTTTCTCTCCCCTTCCCTAACACACCTTGCAGAGCAAAAGCGGGGGTGCGAGGGGGGGGAGAAGAGTCAAGAGGTCTCTGTCTCTCCAAGAGATGGGCACATAAGCAAGGGGTAGGGGGGCCAGAGCTGCTGTGACTGCCCAGGCGAAGGGGGGTTAGCTTGCGGAACTCAAGACAGCTTACAGTGCCGAGAGCCCTGGGCTGCCAAACTGGGTGCCCCCCCCAGCCCCCAGCCCCAAACAACAAATCCTGCTTCAGGCCCCACCAAACATGAAATCCTGGCTATGGCCCTGGTTTTTCCCAAGAGTGGAGTGTATGAGGAGACAAACGGGGGAAGGAGTCGAGGGCTGGTTTGGGCATGGAGAAGTATCTTGGTGGGGTGTTGTGTGCATTACAGAGTCCCAACAAGGCTTTTTATTGTAGAAGAAGAAGATGACAACTGCGGGTTTATACTCCGCCCTTCTCTCTGAATCAGCGACTCAGAGCAGCTTACAATCTCCTTTATCTTCTCCCCCCAACAACAGACACCCTGTGAGGTGGGTGGGGCTGAGAGGGCTCTCCCAAAAGCTGCCCTTTCAAGGACAACTCCTGCAACAGCTATGCTGGCCCAAGGCCATTCCAGCAGCTGCAAGTGGAGGAGTGGGGAATCAAACCCGGTTCTCTCGGATAAGAGTCCGCACACTTAACCACTACACCAAACTGGCTCTCTGAAGCAGGAACTCCTTTGCATATTAAGCCACACACCCCTGATGTAGCCAATCCTCCAAGAGCTTACAGGGCTATTTTTGCAGGTAAACTCTTGGAGGATTGGCTACATCAGGGGCTGTGTGCAAAGGAGTTCCTGCTGCAAAGAAAGCCCTGTGCCAAACCGTGGTAAAAAAAATTGGAGAGGAGAGAGGCTGAGGGACCATCCTCCAAGGATCCAGCCTCCTTTCTTTTAATTTGCAACCTACCCAGTCCCTGGAGCCTCAGGTAGGTTAATAGTCTAAAGCGAACCAGATTAGAATCGGGCCTAAATGGTTTATGCTAAATGCCACAATCCCTTTTAAAATCCAGAAGGGATATGTGGTTAAGTTAATTTGCCAGAGAAGGAGCTTAGAGAGCCGTCACCAGCCCGTGGACGAGTACCCACAGTTGGCTCTACCCCCTGAACGTCTCTCATCAGTTAGATTTGCATGTAACTTATTTACGTCATTCGTCCTCTTGAGATTGGTGATAGCCACAAACTCTGTGAAAATCCAGTGGCCAGAAGAAAGCAGCCATTTCTGACACACCCAGGGAAATGCCGATCACCACTTCGGCATCCTGGAGGGTAGTAGTAGTGGTGGTGTTGGTTTGTTGTACTACTAGTAGTAGAGGTTTGTAGTAGTAATAGTAGTGGTTTGTAATAGTAGTAGAGATTTGTGGTGGCGGTAGTAGTAGTAGAGGTTTGTTGTAGTAGTAGTAGAAGAAGAAGATTGGATTTATGCCCCGCCACCCACCCACCCACCCACCCATCCATCCATCCATCCATCCATCCTCCATCCATCTGATTTAAATCTTGCCCTCCTCTGATGGGTTCAAGGCAGCTAGCAACAGTTAAAAACATTTATAATGAACAAACATAGAATATGAAAATAAAATATATAATAAAATATTTCCATACATATCGACAATCCTCAAACCATTCATTAAAAGTCCATGATGGCAGGTTTCTGATTTCCATTATATTAATTCAGTGAGATTGTTGGTGCTGTAAGGTACTATCTTAAGGAGTCTCAGAGCAGCTTACAATCTCCTTTCCCTTCCCCTTCCCCTCCCCCATAACAGACACCCTGTGAAATAAGTGGGGCTGAGAGAGCTCTCCCAGAACTGCTCTCGAGCAGAGCAGCTCTGTGAGAATGTGTGACTGACTCAAGGTCGCATCAGCATATGTACGTGGAGGAGTGGAGATCAAACCCAATCCTCCCAGATAAGAGTCCATGCACTTAACCACTACACCAAACTGGCTCTTGGTGTAATGGTTAAGTGTGTGGACTCTTATCTGGGAGAACCGGGTTTGATTCCCCACTCCTCCACTTTCAGCTGCTAGCATGGTCTTGGGTCAGCCATGGCTATTGCAGGAATTGTCCTTGAAAGGGCAGCTACTGTGAGAGCCCTCTCAGCCCCACCCACCTTACAGGGTGTTTCTTGTGGGGGGAGAAGATATGGGAGATTGTAAACTGCTCTGAGTCTCTGATCCAGAGAGAAGGGCAGGGTATAAAGTTGCAATTTTTCTTCTTCTTCTTCTTCTTCTCTGCCATCTTCTGGGCATGGGGCAGGGGTCGCTGGTGTGTGTTGTGGGGGGGGAAGGTATTTGTGAATCCCCTGGATTGTGCAGGGGGTTGGACTAGATGATCCTGGAGGTCCCTTCCAACTCTCTATGTCTACGAAGCCACGATAGTAGAGCTTCCACGAAAGAAGCAGTTTACCTCTGAATGCAAAATGCCAGGCGGGGGGAGGCAAGCAACAGTGGCAGGCCTTCCTCTTTGCCCCCCCCCCCCCCAGTATGCGCTTCTCCCAGGCATCTGGCCGGCTGCCTTTGGAAACAGAATGCTGGACGCGATGGACAGTGTTCTGATCCAGCAAAGCGGTGCTCATATTTATCGCTGCGCGTTGGTTGCCTTCTGACAGATGGGCCCCGTCGCTTGATGCCAAGTCTGCCTTTTTCGCTCTTCCAGCATCAGGCACCGTGGCAGAAGGGACAGTGTTGTTGGTAAGACTTCATTTCTAAAAAGACAGCGCCAGGCATGGTCCTGAGGGGGGAGAAAGGGGGGGCGCACTCTCCTGTAATTGTTGCACTGTGGCCAAGGTGTGTGGGTGTTCTGAGGGGGGTGGGGAGGCTTGAATTCCTCCACACATTTGCCAGCATTCTGTTTGCAGAAAGGCTTGCCTGCACTAAGGTTTTATTCCTCTACACTGGGTCTTTGCGCATGCACAGCACGGGACCGTCCAATATACACGTTGTTGGCGCATGCACAGGTGCTTTCCTATCGGTACATTATTAAGCTTTGCTGGTTGACCTGCTCTGGGGTGTTAACCGAGTCTTTGTGCATGCACAGTATGCAGCAGTCCTCCACACACATTGTTGGCGCGTGCACTGGGGTCCATCTCTTTTCTATTGGCTCCGGTTAAGCAATGCTGGTTGTCTTGCTCTGGAACGTTAACTGGGTCGTTGCACATGCGCAGCATGTGACCGTTAATCACACGCGTTGTCAGTGCGTGCGCAAGTTAAACCCTGCTGGTTGACTTGTTCCCATCTGCTAGCCCAGGGATGGCCAAACTTGCTTACCGTAAGAGCCACAAAGAATAAACATCAGATGATTGAGAGCCGCAAGGCACGAATGTCAGATATTTGAGAGCCACAATATGGAAGGAAGGAAGGCGGAAAGAAAGCAAATAGATGGGGGGAGGGGGGTGGAAAGAAAGCAACTTTAAATGCATTATCCAGTCTGCCAGCCAATGGGGTGGTAGAGGGTCTGAGAGCAACACAGTATGTGTGAAAGAGCCACATGTGGCTCCCGAGCCAAGTTTGGCCACCCCTGTGTTAGCTGGACTTTCAGCAGGCACAGTACACATGTTGTTGGTGCATGCAAAGTGATCTGTTGCTTTCCTATGGACTTTCATCCAGCTTTCCTGGTTGACTTGTTCTGGGGTGTTAACAGGGTTATTGCACATGTACAACACGTGACCGCTCATCACACACATTGTTGGCGCACGTACACAGATCCACCAATTGTCCTTTCAGTTTGTTAATTCCACTCTTTTGCCATTGGATTCTAACTTCGTACCGCTTTGCGTTCTTAACCACTGCCCACCAGCTGTATGTAGCACTACCCCGTTCCATTGTCTGGTGAAGTGTGCATGCACATGAAAGCTTACATTCTGAATAAAACTTTGTTGGTCTTAAAGGTGGTACTGGACTCCTACTTTGTTCTCCACACACATTGTTGTCGATGTATGTACAGAGATCCATCTCTTTCCTGCTGGCTCAGGTGAAGCCCTGCTGGTTAGCTTGCTCTGGGCTGTTAATTGTGTCTTTGTACATAGAACCATAGAATCATAGAGTTGGAAGGGACCTCCAGGGTCATCTAGTCCAACCTCCTGCACAGTGCAGGAAACTCACAAACACCTCCCCCTAAATTCACAGGATCTTCATTGCTGTCAGATGGCCATCTAGCCTCGGTTTAAAAACCTCAAGGTAGGAGAGCCCACCACCTCCTGAGGAAGGCTGTTCCACTGAGGAACTGCTCTAACAGTCAGGAAGTTCTTCCTAAAGTTGAGCCGGAAACTCTTTTGATTTAATTTCAACCCATTGGTTCTGGTCCTACCTTCTGGGGCCACAGAAAACAATTCCACACCATCCTCTATATGATAGCCCTTTCAGTACTTGAAGATGGTGATCATATTACCTCTCAGCCGCCTCCTCTCCAGACTAACATGCCCAGCTCCTTCAACCTTTCCTCATAGGACTTGGTCTCCAGACCCCTCACCACCTTTGTCGCCCTCCTCTGGACCCGTTCCAGCATGTCTATATCCTTCTTAAAAGGTGGTGCCCAAAACTGAACACAATACTCCAGGTGAGGTCTTACCAGAGCAGAGTAAAGCAATACCATCACTTCATGTGATCTAGAAGAAGATGAAGACAATGATGATATTGGATTTATATCCTGCCCTCCACTCTGAATCTCAGAGTCTCAGCGCAGCTCACAATCTCCTTTATCTTTTCCCCCCACAACAGACACCCTGTGACGTGGATGGGGCTGAGAGGGCTCTCACAGCAGCTGCCCTTTCAAGGACAACCTCTGCCAGACCTATGGCTGACCCAAGGCCATTCCAGCAGGTGCAAGTGGAGGAGTGGGGAATCAAACCCGGTTCTCCCAGATAAGAGTCCGTGCACTTAACCACTACATTAAACTGGACTTCTGTTAATACAACCCAAAATTGCATTTGCCTTTTTAGCCACCACATCACATTGTTGACTCATGTTCAGTATATGACAGTCCTTCGCACACATTGTTGGTGCATGCACAGAGATCCCCCGTTTTCCTATGGACTCAGGTTAACCGCTGCTGGTTTGCCTGCTCTGGGATGTTAAGTAGGTCTTTGCGCATATGTAGCATGTGACAGTGGTTGGTGCATGCGTAGAGATCTCTCACTTTCCTGTTGGCTCTGGTTGAGCCCAGCTGGTCGACTTGCCACAGGCTTGCTGCCTGTTGAAGAGAGAGATGCGTGGCCTGGTGCTGAGGCCTTGGCGCCCCTGGGCACAGGGCAGCTGTTGCCACAGAGATCCCGCGTTCACAAAGGGGATTGCCAAAGGCAGGGAGAGGAAAGAACCAGGCTGTCTTCGCAGGTGTAAGAGAGGAACGGGAGGCCTAGAATGCAACGTAGAATGCAGCAAGCGGAGCTGTAACTTCTTGGTTCCGGTAGGGTTGCCAATCCCCAGGTGAGTACAGCAGTCCTAGAGTACCACAAGAAGTATAGCAAAATAGCCCAAAAAATTGTGGAAAATAACGAAACATATATCTCAAAACAACAATTATACAATATGTGTGTGTGTGCGTGTGTATATATATATTCTTACTGTTATCCTTCAGTGCACAGTTACTGACATATACGTATCCAGTGTACAAAAACTTAATAAGGGAGCTCACAATCTAAACACTATACCAAAATTTAAAGCTTCATATATGCACGTCAGAGTCCGACTTTAAATGCTTAAGTCCACTTCGCCCGCTCCCGTGGGTCAGTTAAAGTGCCAGTGCTTCTAGGATATATTTTGAGATATATTTGTCATTATTTTCCACAATTTTTTTGGCTATTTTGCCAAGCCCCAGGTGGGGGCAGGGGATCCCCCAGTTTGGAGGCCCTCCTCCCACTTCAGGGTCATCAGAAAGCGGGGGGTGGGGGTGGGAATGTCTGCTGGGCACTCCATTAATTCCTGTGGAGACCGATTCCCATAGGGTATAATGAATTGATCTGTGCGTATCTGGGGCTTGTGGGGGGGCAGTTTCTTGAGATAGAGGCACCACATTTTCAACATTGCATCTAGTGCCTCTACTCAAAAGGCCTGCCAAGTTTCCAAAAGGTTGCACCAGGGGTTCCAATTCTATGAGCCCCAAAGGAAAGTGCCCCTCCCCTTCATTCTTTCCAATGGAGGGCAGGCATTTAAAAGGTGTGCGGTCCCTTTCAATGTGGTGGCCAGGACTTCCTTTGGAGTTCAGTTATGCTTGTCACAACCTTGCTCCTGGCTCCACCCCCAAAGTCTCCTGGCTCCACCCCCAAAGTCTCCTGGCTCCACCCCCAAAGTCTCCTGGCTCCACAATCAAAGTCTCCTGGCCCCACCCCCAAAGTCTCCTGGCTCCACCCCCAAAGTCCCCAGATATTTCTTGAATTGGACTTGGCAACCCTAGGTCTTGGCAGGTTGAGTCTGCCTCGCCAGAAGAGCGAGGAAAGGACCGATCCCATCCTTCTGTGTTGCTTAGAGGCAGGGCTTTTTTTTGTAGCAGAAACTCTTTTGCATATTAGGCCACACCCCCTGATGTAGCCAATCCTCCAAGAGCTTACAGTAGGCCCTGGACAAAGAGCCTTGCAAGGATTGGCTACATCGGGGTGGGGTTGCGGCCTAATATGCAAATGAGTTCCTGCTACAAAAAAAGCCCTGCTCAGAGGAATCCGAGAGATGTGGCTTAGCCTGGTCAAGGGGTGTGAGTCAACGGCTGAACAAAGGGCCCCCTATCTGTGTCCTGTGGGTTGCTTTGACGTTCCCTGGCTTGCGGCTCATGGCTCGCGAGGAATGCCGGGTCATGCTACCCTTCCTGGAGGGTGCCACTGAGTCACCGGCATCTGCGTCCCACCATCCTTGAATGCCTCCCACTGAAGAATCTGACTCCCCCTCTCCCAAGATGGAAATTCCAGCATGGCAGGCTTTGTCTCAGCAGTGCAGAACTGGAATGTTCCAAAGGAACAGGGAACTCCACCATCTTTCCTCCCCACGGTCCTTCGAAAGAGAAATCTCGCAGTTGTGTGAGTTTCAGGGCTTTTTTTGTAGCAGGGACTCATTTGCATATTAGGCCACACTCCTGATGTAGCCAATCCTCCTGGAGCTTCCAGTAGGCCCTGGACGAAGAGCCCTGCAAGCTCCAGGAGGATTGGCTACATCAGGGGTGTGTGGCCTAAGAGGCAGGGCTTTTTTTTGGTAGCAGGAACTCCTTTGCATATTTTGCCACACCTCCCAATGTAGCCAATCCTCCTGGAGTTCACAGTAGGCCCTGTACAGAGAGCCCTGTAAGCTCTTGGAGGATTGGCTACATCAAGGGTGTGTAGCCTGATATGCAGGGGGGGGGGTTGTAGCAGGAACTCCTTTGCATTTTAGGCTGCACACCCCGATGTAGCCAATTCTCCAAGAGCGTAGAAGAAGAAGACTGCAGATTTATACCCCGCCCTTCTCTCTGAATCAGAGACTCAGATCATCTTACAATCCTCTGTATCTTCTCCCCCCACAACAGACACCCTGCGAGGTGGGTGGGGCTGAGAGGACTCTTACAGCAGCTGCGTTTTCAAGGACAACTCCTACAAGAGCTATGGCTAACCCATTCCAGCAGGTGCAAGTGGAGGAGTGGGGAATCAAACCCGGTTCTCCCAGATAAGAGTCCGTGGACTTAACCATTACACCAAACTGGCTCTGTATCCTGCACTTAACCACTATACCTGCTCAAAGAGCTCCCGTAAGCTCTTGGAGGATTGGCAACATCACAGGGGTGTGGCCTAATATGCAAAGGAGTTCCTGCTACAAAAAAAGGCCAAGGGAGTTTCATCCACAGTGGCATTAGGATGCCAACGTGTACAGTTCTGCTGAGCTCCAAAATCCTCTTTTTGGCACTGAGCAGTCCTCCCATCCGTGCATAGAGCTGCTGATCCTGTCTTTGATTCTTCTGTGTTCAAAAGGAAGGAGACGTCATCCCTGAAGGATACCGTGGCGTTCTGTCTTGATAACTTATGGCAGCTGTCGTCCTGCCAGGTGGGACAGCTGGTGATTGGCCGGGGTCCGGGAACCGCTATATTATGGGATGGACGGAAATGTTTAACAACATGTAAATGACGCTGTCACCTTATTAATCGGCTGCTTACAGGGATTGGCAGGCGGAGATTGGCGGCGACCAGAGCAGAGA
This sequence comes from Heteronotia binoei, assembly GCF_032191835.1. Classification (NCBI taxonomy): domain Eukaryota; kingdom Metazoa; phylum Chordata; class Lepidosauria; order Squamata; family Gekkonidae; genus Heteronotia; species Heteronotia binoei. Next base: position 43,330,806 of record NC_083239.1, on the reverse strand, counting down.
CGGATGGCGAGTGATGGAGGCCTGTCAGAAATAGCCAGCACAGCAAGATACACATTCCCAAATTATTCTCGCCAGCCCACATGCAGAGCTCTGTGGAAGCTCTCCTCTGTACTGCAGTGCCAGTGTGGCTCAGAGAAACAGCCTGTGTTTGGCATGCAGAAGGTCCCAGGTTCAATCCCTGGCATATTCAGTTAAAAAGGGACAGGCGAGAAGTGATAGAAAGACCTCTGCTTGAGCCATGGAGAGCCAGGAAGTGGGGCTGTAGCTCAGTAGTAGAGCATCTCCAGTTAAAAGGCGCAAGCAGCAGGCAATGTAAAAGACCTCTCTGCCTGAGATCCTGGAGTCCAGCTGCCGGTCTGAGCAGGCAGGACTACTGACCCTGATGGATTGATGGTCTAATTCAGTATGAGGCTAAAAAACTGTGAGCTAACCAGGGGTGGAATGTGTGGCCTAATATGCAAAGGAGCTCCTGCTGGAATTCTAGCCCTGATAAGAACTAGAGAAGTCCAATCCTTCTCTCTCCCTGCAATGAAATGTAGTCTCTGTCTCTCTCCTTCTGTGGAGTTTGCAAAAGTATTAAGCTGTGCAGGATGGATCTGTGAAGCTGCCTTGCCATGAATCTGACCACGGCTCTGTGAAGTTCAGTATTGTCTTCTCTGGCTGATTGTGGCTTTCCGGGGTTTCGGCCAGAGGTCTTTGACTTCACCCAATGGTTCTTTTCAACTAGGGGATGCCAAGGGTTCAACCTAGGACCTCCTACGTGTAAAACAGATGTTCTGCCACTGAGCCACACACACACTTCGCAACTGCCCAGCTGTTACCTGGCTGGCCATTCTTGGGAACTGAGCATCGGTCTAAGTGGGACTTTGCTATGAGCTGACAGGAGTTGTCTGAGATTGAAGGTGGCGAGAAAGGGTTGACAGAATGAGAAGTTGGCAGGGATTAACGTTAGGTGCGTCCTGGGCTCTCCAGTGAAAAGGCTTGCGCATAACACCCTTGGATCCTAACCAATTTGGTGTAGTGGTTAAGTGTGCAGACTCTTATCTGGGAGAACCGGGTTTGGTTCCCCACTCACCTGCTGGAATGGCCTTGGGTCAGCCACAGCTATTGCAGGAGTTGTCTTTGAAAGGGCAGCTGCTGTGAGAGCCCTCTCAGCCCCACCCACCTTGCAGGGTGTCTGTTGTGGGGAGAGAAGGTAAAGGAGATTGTAAACCGCTTTGAGACTCTGATTCAGAAAGATGGGCGGGGTATAAATTTACGGTGGTCTTCTTTTGTAGCAGGAGCTCCTTTGCATATTAGGCCACACACCCATGATGTAACCAATCCTCCAAGAGCTTTCAGCAGACCCTGTAAGAAGAGCCGTGTAAGCTCTTGGAGGATTGGTTAGATCGAGGCGTGGAGTCTAATATGCAAAGGAGTTCCTGCTGCAAATAAAGCCCTGTTCCTAACATAATTGAGAGCAACTTCTGCACTGGCAGTTCCAGGCTTGCACTTGCTAGCTGCTTAGAACGTCCCCTTTGGCTGTCAGCCTACATTGCAAAGGCAAGGGAAACGCCACCCTTTGCCGCTTTAACCAAATCAAACGCGGCAGGGGTGATGAAAGAGCACCACAGGGGCAGATGGGCCACGTTTCAGCGGCCTTCCATGGTCCAAAGGTGCCCCACGCGAAAGCATCTTACTTCAGAGTCCGGTTTGACTGCTAGACGTGGAGTGGCCCATTTTCTTGGCTTCATAGACATTCACCCGCCCACGCGCGCATCCCCCCTGACTTTTTCAGATCTGTACTCATTTTGCCTTGCACATTTCCTCCCCGGTTCCCCCCCAAGCTGTTACCTTGACAGCTGAACCGACATGGAGCTGGCGCACAATCGCCTTCAATAATCTGCCCTATTATCTCGGCAGGGCCCTCTGCTCTCTGCACCAGACACTGGCTGGCCAGGCAGGTGTGTGCATGTGCACGGAAGGTGGGGGCGATGTGCTGAACAGAAGAAGATGATGTTGGATCCCACTGTCCACTGAATCTCAGAGTCGCTCACAGTCTCCTTTATCTTCCTGTGAGGTGGGTAGGGCTGAGAGAGCTCTCACAGAAGCTGCCCCTTCAGGGACAACTCTGTGTGAGCTATGGCTGACCCAAGACCATTCCAGCAGCTGCAAGTAGAGAAGTGGGGAATCAAACCTGGTTCTCCCAGATAAGCAGGGGTGGAATTCTAGCAGGAGCTCCTTTGCATATTAGGCCACACGCCCCTGATGTAGCCAATCCTCCAAGAGCTTACAAGGGTCTTTTTTTGTAAGCTCTTGAAGGATTGGCTACATCAAGGGGGTGTGTGCGGCCTGATATGCAAAGGAGCTTTTGCTAGAATTGCACCCCTGTAGGATAAGAGTCCGCACATTTAATCACTACACCAAACCGGCTCTCTGGCAAACTGATACTAAACAAGGCAGCCCTTATAGAAGCCCTTTCTACTTTTCTGATGCTCCCCAGCTCATTTCCCCATATCGATATTCTGCTAATAGCCAGTTGGTTTAAAAAAACTGAGATGGAGGAGATGAAAACCCAAGATTCCTGTTTCAGTTTGGGAAGGAGTGTGGCACGAGAAAGCGTGAAGTGGCATCCGAGACTTCTGGAATTGGAGGCTACCGAGAGGACATCTACTCCAGCCCTGTTCCTCAGGGGTGCATCCAGGGCTTTTTTTTTGTAGCAGGAACTCCTTTGCATATTAGGCCACACCCACCTGATGTAGCCAATCCTCCTGGAGCTTGCAATAGGCCCTGTATGAAGAGCCCTGTAAGCTCTTGGAGGATTGGCTACATCAGGGGTGTGTGGCCTAATATGCAGGGGTGGAATTCTAGGAGAGCTCCTTTGCATATTAGGCCACACCCCCTGATGTAGCCAATCCTCCTGGAGCTTACAGTAGACCCTGCACTAAGAGCCCTGTAAGCTCTTGGAGGATTGGCTACATCGGGGGTGTGGGGCCTAATCTGCAGAGGAGTTCCTGCTGCAGAAAGAGCCCTGCAGTTACATAACTCCAGGGGGCGCCTGAAAGAGAAACCATATTCATTTCAGCATGAGCTTTCCTGAGTCACAGGGGGCCTCGTGGCGCAGAGTGGTAAGCTGCAGTCCTGCAGTCCAAGCTCTGCTCACGACCTGAGTTCAATCCCAGCGAAAGCTGGGTTCAAGTAGCGGCTCAAGGTTGACTCTGTCTTCCATCCTTCCGAGGTTGCTTGCTGGGGGTCAAGTGTATATGGCTGGGGAAGGCAATGGCAAACCACTCCCGTAACAAGAAGCCTGCCAAGAAAACGTCGTGATGTGACATCACCCCGGTTTGGTGTGGAGAGCCAGTTTGGTGTAGTGGTTAAGTGTGCAGACTCTTATCTGGGAGAACTGAGTTTGAGTCCCCACTCCTCCACTTGCACCTGCTAGAATGGCCTTGGGTCAGCCATAGCTCTCGCAGAGGTTGTCCTTGAAAGGGCAGCTTCTGGGGAGAGCTCTGTTGTGAGGAAAGAAGATAAAGGAGATTGTAATCTGCTCTGAGACTCTGATTCAGAGAGAAGGGCGGGATATAAATCTACAATCTTCTTCTTCACAACTCAAAGCATAATCTCCAGTCCAAAGTATTAATCTACAGTCTTCTCCTTCTCCTTCTTCTCCTCCTCCTCCTTCTCCTTTTTCCTCATTCTCCTCCTCCTCTTCCTTCTCCTCCTCCATTTCCTTTCTCCTCCTCCTTCTCCTCCTCATACTCCTCCTTCTCCTACTTTCTCCTCCTCATACTCCTCCTCCTTTCTCCTCCTTCTCCTCCTCCTTTCTCTTCCTCCTTCTCCTTTCTCCTCCTCCTCCTTTCTCCTCCTCCTCCTTTCTCCTCCTCCTCCTCCTCCTTTCTCCTCCTCCTTCTCCTTTCTCCTCCTTCTCCTCCTCCTCCTTCTCCTTCTCCTTCTTCTCAACCCAAAGCATAATCTCTCATTCTTTTCACCACACCCCAATCTTCTATGGAAAACTGGCAAAGCAAAAGAGTTACTTTAAAAAAAAAAGAGCTTGTCTTTTCTTCATCTTCCTCGTTTTGCTTGTACCCCCGCCCACCGGTTCCCGAACCCCTCCCGAGCCTCCAGTCCCCTCTGCGTGAATTCCAGTCGACAAGGCTGCCCCAATTTGATAATGAGAGCATCATTATTTAGGTTTTCTAAAAATGCACACCAACGCCCAAAGGCCTCCGAATTCATATCCATAATAAAAACACTATCAATCTTTCGCAGGCGTGCGCGCACAAAAGGAGAGCCGATTAAAAAGCGAGATAAAAAAGAAAAGATTAAAAACGTCTTAGCGGTTCAGACCAAAAATATAAAACCACAGAGCCTGTGCATGATTAACACCGGTGGCAACTGTCCCGTAACGATTGGGGGGTGGGGGAGGAGGATGAAATACCACAAAGGGCAGAGGCGATGCCACAACCATAAAGAGAATTCTCTCTCTCTGCAGCTTTGGGAAAGGGAAAGGGAACCAGAGAGTGCGAGGGACCTACATTTACACACACACACACACCCATTCTAATTTGCCTGTTCCCCTGCAGTAGACCACAGGGCGCTGGAAGGGTTCAGTGACCCGCATGCATCATCTTTGGGTCTTGGCCCCAGCTGAACACTTGGATGGTGCCGCTGGTCAATTCAATTCCTCTTGGGATGACTTTTGTTCGGATACGAGTTTGGCCGAACGCCCTACTTGAAAGATCAGGATGGATCGCCTGCCCCGGTCGCACTGGCCCCAAATCCATGTTTGTGGGCGTCTTATTTTTTCATAAAATCCATTCCGCATTGCCCAAGTCCTCTGTCCCAGTCATGCACCGTGGGCCTAAATTGTATCTCTGGGAGGCTGGTTGCTGACTGACGCACCCAGGGCTTGTTTTTGTAGTAGGAACTCCTTTGCATATTAGAAGAAAAAGAAGATGATATTGGATTTATATCCCACCCTCCACTCTGAATCTCAGAGTGGCTCAGAATCTCCTTTACCTTCCTCCCCCACAACAGACACCCTGTGAGGGGGGTGGGGCTGAGAGGGCTCTCATAGCAGCTGCCCTGTCAAGGACAACTCCTGCGATAGCTATGGCTGACCCAAGCCCATTCCAGTAGCTGCAAGTAGAGGAGTGGGGAATCAAACCCGGTCCTCCCAGATAAGAGTCCGCACACTTAACCACTGCACCAAACTGGCTCTCTCACCCCTGATGTAGCCAGTCCTCCATCTGGCTACATCAGCGGTGTGTGGCCTAATATGCAAAGGAGTTCCTGCTAGAGAAAAAGCCCTGTGTAACTGGATGGGGATGGGGACTGTAATAAGCAGGAGGAGAGGGTGAGGCTGAGTGAAAAAGCTGGCTGGATCCAACCCATGGATCTGACCCTTGGAAATAAGTTTGCCGCTGGGACTGAGCTAGCCATCTGTTGTGCTAAAGCAGATAGGGCTGCCAGCTCTGGATTGGGAAATACCTGGAGATTTGGGGGGGTGGAACCTGGGGAGGGCGGGGTTCAGGGAGAGGAGGGAGCTCAGCAAGTCCACTCTCAAATGCAGCCATTTTCTACAAGGGAATTGATCTTCTGCAGGTCAATTCTATTAGCAGGAGATTTCCAGTTGGGGGAAATTGGCCTTGTAGTGACTTCACTTCCAGGGCAAAGCTGGACATGACATCATCGCATTGGCTTGGCGCTCTAGGGGTGCGGTCAGACGTCCAAAAAACCCCGCTACGGGCATGAGTTGAGCCCGCAAGCATGTCGGATTTTACCCGGACGTTCACACGTCCGCATCTGTCAAGCGTGCTTAGCCCGTGCCCGTCCCACGCTGATGCGCCTTGCTCGCGGATTAATTTGCTACCGCTTTTAATCCGGAACAAGACGCTTCCTGAGCGCTCTGGAGCATCTGAACGGGCAATCGTTGCTGAGTCGCAACAGCGCTTCCCGCTTCCAGCTTCCCGCCACAAACAAAATGCATATCACTGCGCCATCGAAGGAAGGAACTCGAAAAAATTGCTTATTAGCGTGCGTGGCCGGCCTTTTTTTTTTAATATTTTAGTTTATTGCGTAATAGCGATATATCGAAATTTCGATATGTGAGTATAGAGATTTCCAGTATGTGAGGCGATCTTTTCCAAAAAGTAGTGCAAATGGAGAAACACATCTGCAACACATCTGTGTGAATTGGAACATTAAAAGTGATGCGTGCATCGCGATCCTCAGCAACGACGGGACGCATGACATGTCAGGTCGCCGGTCGCCATCTCCCTGCCTGGAGGGGTAGCTGAAATGGGGAAATGTCCGTGTTAGCGAGCAGTCTACCGAGTTAGAATGCCTGCAGACATGTGAGAACGGGGCTGCTTATACAGATAACTGCTTTTCGGTTCCTGGATAGACGTGTGCGAGCTCACTCCTCCACGCGCCCTGTCAACCATGCAACAGAGATGTTATGCGCTCTTGCCCTGCATAGTTTGTGCCCTCTCGACCTGCCTTTTGTTTTGCCGCCTGATTGGATAATTCAAAAGAAGGGTGGGCGCGCACGCTAATGTGACAAGGCCATCAGATTCCATTTCGACACAACGATATATCGATATATCGATAGAGCTGCCGAGGAAACAAAAAAAAAGGTTTAAATAGCCAGAAACCCCGCTACTGAAAACGCGCATGCGTTCAGCAGAAACACACCCTCTGCAGCACACAGCAGTGCGCCTGCGCAAACAGGTAAACACAAACGCGCATGCGGCCAGAAAGAAACATAGAACGCAGCACCGCGCCTGCGCTACTTTGGATTGGCACCATTTTAAATTAGGCCAGCCAGTGCAAACACAACTGCGCCTGCGCTAATGCGGATTGCCGCCATCTGAAAGAAGTTCCGGAGGGCGCTGTGTGATCGAGCAGGGGACGGGATCGACACGGCATGCCATCGGAGCAGCATCTGTCTGATCGGGAAACAGGATGCGGCGGATTATCTGACATACGAAATGACGGCGCTTTAAAGATGGGTTGCTGATGGATTTAATGTAAGTGTGACCTCACCCTAGGATTCATCCAAAACTCTATGGTAAAACCACAGAGTTTAGAGTGAATCCCGGAACAGCACCCCAAAGTGACAGTGTCACTTCCTGGTTTGCCTGGAAAGTGATGTCAGTGCATTGCTTGTAGCATGGTCTCCATGTTCCCCCCTCCCCCTGGTCTCTTATTGGATACCAGTTTCTAGCAGGTCACTCCAGCCTTTTGGTAAAACCAGGGCTTTTTTTGAGCAGGAACGTAATGAGATCTAGCTGGGCTTTTTCTACAATAATAATAATAATATAATAAATTTTATTTATACCCCGCCCTCCCCGCCGAGGCAGGCTCAGGGCGGCTTACAGGACATGGCAAAAGCCATGTTAAAACAATAAACAAGATAATACAATTCAATACAATTAACAATTAAATATTTAAATAATCTAAAAACAATCTAAAAATATAATCTTATAGTACTACTGTCTCAGTTATATTAATGATGGCGTGATGTTTATTCCAAGTTCCATCTTAGAAGGCTAGCCGGAAGAGGGCGGTTTTGCATGCCCTACGGAATTGGCTAATATCCCGCAGGGAAATGTAGAAATGTATCTGCTAAAGGTATAGACAGGCCAGCCCTGCCAATAGGCAAACTAGGTGACTGCCTAGGGTGCCACCCTTCTGGGGGTGATGAATTGGGCACCACCCATGTGACTCGGTGACATTTTCCGTGTAAGGGAAGCGCCAGAAATTAGCCTTGCCAAGGATGCCGGACAGTCTATGGGTACAGGAACTCTGTCCTCCTTTGCCTTTGATTCTCTTCCTTCCAATTGCTCCATTTCCTCTTTCCCTTCACAGTTTGCTGCATTTTTCTGAGAAAGGAGTGATCATCCTCAAGCGACTTCCCCCAGAATATTGTTCTCTGGAAAGCTCCCTTTGGGGCGGCTGGGGCAGAAGGCGTTGGGATCGGGGCCCCCCTCTGCTGTTCTTATTCGTGTGAGGTCGATGCTAAGGATCCTCGGTTCTCTCCTGCTTGTGACTCGGTGACATTTTCCGTGTAAGGGAAGCGCCAGAAATTAGCCTTGCCAAGGATGCCGGACAGTCTATGGGTACAGGAACTCTGTCCTCCTTTGCCTTTGATTCTCTTCCTTCCAATTGCTCCATTTCCTCTTTCCCTTCACAGTTTGCTGCATTTTTCTGAGAAAGGAGTGATCATCCTCAAGCGACTTCCCCCAGAATATTGTTCTCTGGAAAGCTCCCTTTGGGGCGGCTGGGGCAGAAGGCGTTGGGATCGGGGCCCCCCTCTGCTGTTCTTATTCGTGTGAGGTCGATGCTAAGGATCCTCGGTTCTCTCCTGCTTGTGACTCGGTGACATTTTCCGTGTAAGGGAAGCGCCAGAAATTAGCCTTGCCAAGGATGCCGGACAGTCTATGGGTACAGGAACTCTGTCCTCCTTTGCCTTTGATTCTCTTCCTTCCAATTGCTCCATTTCCTCTTTCCCTTCACAGTTTGCTGCATTTTTCTGAGAAAGGAGTGATCATCCTCAAGCGACTTCCCCCAGAATATTGTTCTCTGGAAAGCTCCCTTTGGGGCGGCTGGGGCAGAAGGCGTTGGGATCGGGGCCCCCCTCTGCTGTTCTTATTCGTGTGAGGTCGACGCTAAGGATCCTCGGTTCTCTCCTGCTTGACTTCTGAAGGTGGTTAATGCAATACAGAAAGCCGCGGTGCCATTTTTTAAAATTGAGTGTGCATTCTAATCAATGAGGCTCTTTCAATTTGCAGGCATGAGAAATTCAAATGCCATTCGGCGCGTCATTTGTGAAAACGCTCCGTTTATGGAGCACATATATCTGGAGAGACAACGGGGGGGGGGGGATTTTTTTTCCACCCAAGAGAGCTGAAAGCAGTTCTGAAAAGAGCAGTCGTTTGCCTTGATGTGAGTGTGTTCCACTTCTGGTAAATAGGTCGGGCAGGTTTTGTACCTTTTTAAAATAAATACCTACGAAACCTGTTTGGCACGAAAGGACAGTGGGATCCATAAGGTGTGTGTCCACTGTGGAGGAGTCTTCCCTTCCTTAACTACTTTAACCCTGTTAAAAGCAGGGGCTTTTTTGTAGCCGGAACTGCTTTGCATATGAGGGCACACACCCCTGATATAGCCAGTCCTCCTGGAGCTTACAGTAGGCCCTGTACTAAGAGCCCTGTAAGCTCTAGGAGGATTGGCTACATCAGTAGGGTGTGGCCTAATATGCAAAGGAGTTCCGGCCAGGGCTGCCTTAACGCATGGGCCTGATGGGCACTTGCCCGTGGGCCCCACAAGCATAGGGGCCCCATACTAATCTGTGTATGATGCCGTACTAATAACCATTTACATTTTTATTCCTGTGAGTGGTTGTCGTAGGGGCCCGTAATGCTGTTAAGATGGCTCTGGTTCCGGCTCTTAAAAAAAAAAAAAGGCTCTAGTTAAAAGCCATTGTCTTCAAGCTTGTTCTCCCAAACCAGCGTACAAATTCTGTGTTTCAAGGAATACCAGGTTATCAACTCCCAGGTGGTAGCTGGAGATCTCCAGAGATTACACCTGAGCGCCAGGTTAACAGAGATCAGTTTACCTGAAGAAAATGGCCGCTTTGGAAAGTGCACTGTATGGCTTTATACCCCATTGAAACGTCTCCCCTCCCCAAACCCAGCCCTTCTCTGGCTTCGCCTCTAAAATCTCCAGGAATTCCCCAACCCAGAGCTGGCAACCCTATCTGTCAGATAAGATTTTGCAGATGAAGCTGGTAGGGAGATGGGGCTTGAACACAAAGTCGTTTCCCCCGCATTTGGCCAGTAAATAAAATCTCTCCTGTATTCTGCCATCTCTTCCCCCATTGCAAACCCTTCTCCTGTCTAGATAAGTATAGAAGGAGCCCAGAACTGGCTTTGAATCAGTTCTAAGATGGCATTTGGAGGGGCAGAATAACGTGCTTCTTTGTGGGCACTGAACTGCAACAGGCTAGAATGGCGCAAGGGCTTTCAGGGAAATGCATGGAATCCTGACCTTCCGCCCCTCTGGTGTCTGGGCAGAATTCAGAGAGAGAGAGGCTTTCTCCAGGGCGAGGAGGATCGTTGACACTCGGTGCCACCCGCCCACCCGCCGTGTTTTGGGATTGGTCGGAGTATCAGCTCATCTGTTCCCACACAATTCCAAGATTGCGTGTTCCTCGGGCATAATGAATGTATGGAATGTACAGCGACGAGATCTGGCGGTGTCCCGCTGGCTTCCAATGACTGTAAAACGGATGGAACGGATTCCAGAGCTTTTGATGGACAGCTGTTGGCTGGGATGGTTCAATGGACCCTCCATGTTCAGAGGTAGCGTGGCTCTTCATGACGGGGGTTTCCTTTTTTGTTCTCTTTTGGGCTGGTTTCGGGAAGTGGTTGATTGGTGGGGGTTTCACATCAGTCCTCTTTCGGCGGGCGGCTCAATCCTTCTTCAAAGTCACTCCCCCAGGGATCTTAAAGACGGTCCTTTCTTTTATTCTCATAATAGCATAAGAACGGCTGCATTGAATCGGACCAGAAGTCCCTGTCGCCTGCCAGTTTGTCTCGCACCATTTTGTTCTTTTGCTACCAAGCTGCAGCCGACTTACCGTGACCCCGTAGAGTTTGTAAAGCAAGAGGCGTTCAGGGGTGGTCTGCCATTGCCTTTCTCTGTGCCACGGCCCTGGGCTTCCTTGGTGGTCTCCCACCCCAGGCTTTTTAAAAGCAGGAATGCACAGGGACGCAGTTCCAGCTGCCTTGGTGTCAGGGGGTGTGGCCTGATATGTAAATGAGTTCCTGCTGGGCTTTTTCTTCAAAAACCTCTATGTGAAACAAGGGTGACATCGGAAGGTGTGGTCTAATATGCAAATGTGTTCCTGCTGGGCTTGTTCTACAAAAGGCTGTGTGAAACAATAGTGATGTCAGGAGGTGGGGTCTAATATGTCAATGAGTTCCTGCTGGGTTTTTCTACCAAAAACCCCATGCGAAACAATGGTGCCATCAGAAGGCGTGGCTGAATATGCAAATGAGTTCCTGCTGGACCTTTTCTTCAGAAAAGCCCTATGTGAAACAATGGTGATGTCAGAGGGTGTGGCCTAATATGCAGATGACTTCCTGCTGGGCTTTTCCTACAAAAAGCCCTATGTGAAACAATGGTGATATCGACGGGTGTGGCCTAATATGCAAATAAGTTCCTGCTGGGCTTTTTCTTCAGAAAAGCCCTTTGTGAAACAATGGTGATATCAGAGGGTGTGGCTTAGTAAGCTTCTGAGATCTGATGAGATCGGGCCAGCCTGGGCCATCCGGACCAGAGGCCTCTCATGGTCGCCATCCACGAAGCTGCCAACCTCCGGTTGGAGCCTGGAGCTCTCTTGGGATTCCAGCCAGTCTCCAGA